>NC_090746.1:29832781-29882781 GCF_036898095.1 Palaemon carinicauda | reverse complement strand
CGCAAACCATTTCTCCACGTCCAAGTATCCTAACTCAGATAGGAAAATAAATAAATAAATAAATAAATAAATATATATATATATATATATATATATATATATATATATATGTGTGTGTGTGTTTAAATATTGTGTGTATATATATATATGTATATATATATATATATATATATATATATATATATATATATATATATATATATGTATGTGTGTGTGTGTTTGTGTATTTTTGTTTATTTGTATAGTGTATGTAATACCGGTAGCATTGTATGTTTCAGAAGTTTATCATTCTTTATTTGTATGTGTGTTGCTTTAAGTACGTGCATTACATGACTCTCCCCTCAAGCCGACAGGTATGTGAAAGAGGGGGATCTACCCAAGAGTGTCGTGCTGTTGGCAGATCGTCTTGCAGGAGATACGCAGGTTTTAGGTGATCAATTGTTATCCAACCCCCCTTTTCACGAATGTTGAGGAGGAACGCTTTCGGAGTATAACGAATGAGAAGGAATGGACCCGTTTATGGTGGCATAAGCAGTGGGTTACAAGAGTTAGTAAGTATGAGGAAATTAGTTGCGGTGTAGGTCTTTCATTATAGGCTGCTTTGCTGAGGGCTTATAATTCTGACTGCAGGTGGTAAATTTCCCATAACGTGACGTAGGCGCTGTAGTTCATTGAATGACGGGGCGAACAGAAAAAATTCTGCAGGGATGACCACAGGCATGCCATATACTGCTTCAGCCACTCGGCCATCTATAATGTCCTTGTGAATGGTCCTCAGTCCGAGGAGGATCCAGAGTTGTGGAAACCAGCTGGAGTCAGTGCATTGGGACATCAAAGCTGTTTTGATGGTACAATGGAAACATTCCAGTATCCCGTTGGCTGCAGGGCTATAAGCAATAGTCTGATGTATGGTGATGCTGAGAAGATACCCTTATGATGTCCTCAATCAAGAGGTGAAAGTGGTATCCCTGTCGGATGTAACATACTGTTGGATACCAAATTTTGGTATCTATTCAGAAAGTAAGGCAACAGCACATAAGGGATGGCTTCAGGCATTCGAGTTGAGCAATCAATAAATATGAAGAGGTAATGGTGTCCTTGTGACATTGGTGGGGGTCAACTACATCAACGTTAATGGGGGCAAAACGTGCCCTCATAATGATCTTTAGTAATGCCAAGCCATATGAATTTTGACTTCATTAGCTCTGCACAGATTGGCATGGGGGTGTGAGAGGCCATGGCGCAATTGAAATACCTCTTGGTACATTTAAGCAGGTATCTACGGGTGTGGTCTACCAGTATTAACGTCACAGAATATGGTGGCATTAGAGACAAGGAGGGCAACATCTTCCCCACGGAGAAACATGCAGAATGTCCTGCAGGTCTGGTTCTTGGGCTCCTTTAGTTGGTCTTTTGCCAAGGCCTTATAATCCATTCCCAGGAGGATGGCAGCCAGTGTTTTTCTGTTAAAGGCATCGGTAACGGGATTCACTTTACCAGGGATGTTTTGAATGGTGCAGTTGTATTCAGAAATGGCAGAGAGATGTCAGCTGTGATGGGTAGACCCAGTGTTGGACTGTTGAGTGAAGGTGTGCACAAGGGGCATGTAGTCTGTGCAAACGATGAGGGATGTGTCCTTAAGAAAGGGTCAAAGTGACAGATAGAGTATTACACAGCCAGAAGTTCGTGGTCAGAGGTACAGTAGCTGGATTCTGCCTATGAAGGTTTTCTAATGAAGGAGGCCAATGAGCGGGATGATACATTTATCATTTGTTTGAGTACTCCCCCTACTGCAACGACACTGACATCAGTACAGAGTAGGAGAGGTGCAACTGGCACGGAAAGGTGAAAACAGTAGCAGTTGATAGGGCCTTCTTTGTGTTGAAGGCCGCCTCCTGAAGGGGGCCCCACTTTGGGTTTTTTTTACTTGGCCTTGAGAGAAGCATAGAGGGGGGCAAGAGCGGTGGCGATGGCTGGGAAGAACCCGTAATAACAGTTCCCCAAGCCCAAGAACTTCTGCAGTGCTTTGATGATGAAAGATGAAGGAAACTTCTGTACTGCTGATACGTTCTCAGGAAATGGGTGAATGCTCTAAGGAGTGATGCAATGACCAAAAAGGGCCACTTCCTTGGCACCAAAGCTAACTTTTCTTACTTGAATAAAAGATAATTGATAATTTCTTCTATTTTGCCGAATGTGCTAGACATTTAACAGATATCAAATGGTTTGGTGCAAAGGCCTAAATCTTGCAAACATGGGGGGAGAGGGTTCATCTTGATTTGGTAATAAATACTCTTCTTAGCAGGAAAAATGGGTATCTAAGTATAGTTCTGGCTGGAAGACATCGGGATATAAAGCAAGGGTGGGAATAGGCATCCGAAGGAGCAGGTGATAGAGGTGTGGACAAGCAAGAGCTGGCGTTGACTAAGCATTGATGCGTGACATCAACCAGGAGGGGGAAAAGGGTTAGGATATCTGCACCAATGAGAGGTAGTGTAACATATGCGATGATAAAATTCCACATATACTGGGCCACTCAAACAACAGTGTCAGTGTTTTATAACCACGGATAGGGATAGCAGTTCCATTGGCCACCACCAGCTTAACACCAGTAGGCTTAGAATGATGGGGTTACCCCCTTATGAAGGTACTATCATGAACAGAAGTTCGTTCCCTTAGACCTCCAGAGAGTGAACACGAATCGCCTGACTATGAATCACCGAAGCTTTTGAACAAATAAGTCATGGAAACCCAATAGATGGCGCACCGCAAGGACGTTGGACGCAGAGAGGTATAGGAAGTATTTATTTTTTAAAAGCATTCAGTAAAGTCTCCATAACCTGGTATCGTTAGAAAGTGATAGATGGTTTTGTTGTTTTTGACGTTACTGAGTTTGCGTGTAGAATGTGCAGTTAACGAAATATGCTAGATAAATATGAGAAAAAACTATGCTTACGATATCTACAATCTTGAATTGGTATTCTCATATATTATCGTATCTTATCAACAGACATGACCAACCAAGGGTCATTACAAAACATTTTAGCTTAAATGTGTACGGAAATGTTTCATAATCTGCAAGTTGCCTATCGTAAAATGGAATTTTTTTTTTTTGAAGCAAGTCAGCAATTTGTTTTTTATTTCACTTGCGTTATTAATGTAGTAACCACATACTGCAGTTTCATATGAAAATATTCATAGATCTGTCATATTGTGTATTTGGGCCAACATTCTGAGCGAAGGTGAGCGATATGGGGTATGGCAACCGAATGGGATTTTAGAAACTAAAATTATTACCATAATCTTTTTTTTCTTTTTTTTTAATATAATATAAAGTTTAGATATTTCCACGAATGTAATATTTCCATATGTAACAAGATGAAAAAATCAGTGTATTATTTTAAGAGCATAAAAATGAAAACAAACAAAATATGAAAGAGCGTATGTTACTGGGAAATTGGCAATCTAAATTACGTAAAAATCAAACTATCTTTTCAGTGATTGTTGTTTGGCAGTTTAATAGGTGGTGTAAGGTTACGACAATGTAAACGAGCTAGCAAATCTATATTTTTTTACTAGTCCAATTGCAAGTATTGTTAACGTAATTTGGAATGCAATGGTCATGAGCACTTTCAATCTACAAACAATATTATAGAGTTGACACTTTTTTTTAATAAACATGATCATCTGCCCCAAAGTTTATGAAACTACCCAGGGTGGTGAAAGGTAAACCTTTCATAGGATGTGACTTCAGACACACTGCAGCCAGCCTTGTTACCGACTCTACCTTCTGTTGCTATTGACCAGAGCCACGCAGGATTCCGAAAAGTTGTAGGCTGAAAATCCTTCCATAGACAACGCTTTTATTCCAGTATTTGAGATAATGAAGGTTACATCTCTAATACATTTGTGTATATAGATTTATCGCTCTACTATAACAGCAATGCCCGAGGGACGCGCAAATTCCACAGAGGTGATTGCTGAACGAGGAAGAATTATCGAATTATGGGAAAGTGGATTGACAGTGGCGAACATTGCTCATCGAATTGGGAGAAGCACCAAAATGGTCACGAAGTGTATCGCCCGATGGGAGGAGGAGGGCTCCGTGAAAACAAGGCCTCGAAGTGGAAAGCCACGTGCAACCTTGCCCAGGATAGAGGCCCAGATTAAAGCCTGTGAAATGCATCCTATGAGGACGTCAGTTCAGCATACTAGAAATCTGAGGTTAAATTGCCATCCCATGACCTTGAGACGAAACCTCAATGAAGCAGGGATTCGCTGTCATATCTCATCATACAAGGGAATGCTCACTCCTGCACACAAGAAATGTTTCCTTGAGTTTGCTTTGGAACACCTTCCGCATGACGAAAATTATTGGAAAAATATAATCTTTACTGATGAGAAGGTGTTTCAGTCAGTGGCAGCCCGAGCTAGGCATTGTTGGCGGCGACCTAACACACGCTATCAGGAGAATCCCATCCATCAACGTGAGATGAGTGGCAGTATCATTCTGGGGATGGATGTGGGGATATGGTCCTGGCAAACTTGTCAAGATCGATGGCCGCTTCACAGGAGAAAAATACGTCGAAATCCTGGAGCAAGTGTTACTTCCAACAGTTCGGACAATGGCAGTTCCTGCTCCTGGTTTAATAAAGTTGGTCCACGATCAAAGTCCCATCCATAAGAACCGTGTGGTAAGTAACTGCTACAGGATCATCCTGAAATTGAAGTTTTGGAGTGGCCATCGAAAGGATGCGACTTGAACCCAATTGAACACCTTTGAGTTATGATGGTTCGGGAATGGGACGTTGGGGAGCAGCGTACCCACCAGGCATTAGAAACTAAAGCCAATGATCTGTGGGAGAGTTTCAGCTACTTTACATGAATCTTGTATATTCCATACCCAATCGTTTGCGTGAGGTTATCGAAGCAGATGGAGGTTGGACATCATACTGAAGTATTGTGTGTAAATATTAATAATATATTAACAAAAAATATGATATTTAGTAAACTTCCTTTTACTTCACTACTAATTAATACAAAATATTCAGGAAGATCGTGCATAATACAAAGCTCAGAGCAAATATAATTTTAAAAAAACTTGGTGAATTACTAAGGAATTGTCTAACACTGTATGAAAACAATAAAGAGATTTTAAGAATAACTTTTAGTCAAAGTTATCTTTAGATTTTGTTAAGAAAAGACATTTTCAATATTACTTGAAGTTGTTTTTGTGAAATAGAAAGAGAGAATTCAAAGAATACGCTAATTCTAAGAAAAGAAGGAAACATATTAAGTAATTAAGTGAGATATAAAAAAGTTGATAGACCAGGAGTACAACACTTTAGACAATTTATCTTTTAGCTAAAATAGGACCCATGAAGTAAAAATAAACACCGATAGAATTAGTTTGAGTTGAAATGTGCACCCTAAGATGGGTTATACACTAGCCAACCTAACTCGCTAAGGTTTCCACTGGTGGTTAGTAACCCTTCCCATATGACAAGGTTGAGTCTGGGAATGGCAAAAACCCCTGCCACTGACTTTTCATGACCGAAAAATTGAATTCCTACAATAGCATATAAAATATCAATAAAAAATTGTCGTTAATGCATTCCCATTAGCTCTTCATACAAGAGCACTGGAAAACTACTTTGCCACAAATTTCCGACAACAAAGCATCGTAAAAAATGTCAAGCTATTTTTTAAACTAATAAGTATATCTACTTTGCTATTAACGATAATAATATGAAAGTAGTAACATGAGGCTTGTTTTATGATAATGTAGAACAGACACTAAAAACTATCTCTCTCTCTCTCTCTCTCTCTCTCTCTCTCTCTCTCTCTCTCTCTCTCTCTCTCTCATTATTTTGAATATTTGTCACCTCATTACAATTTTTTTTCTCTCTTACAACTAAATATTGATTATGGTGAAAATATCTTCATATTTCATATTGACTTATTATATATATCAAATTATCAAAAAATCAATATTTTCAAGAGTCCGAAACCGGGCATTGGGTGTCATACATCATATCGCTCACCTTCGCTCAGAATGTTGGCCCAATTACGTAATATGACAGATCTATGAATATTTACATATAAAACAGCAGTTTGTGGTTACTATATTAATAACGCAAGTGAAATAACAAAAACAAATTGCTGACTTGCTTCTACAAATGTTTTTGTTTTTAAGATAGGCGACTTGCAGATTATAAAACACTTCCTTACACATTTAAGCTAAAATGTTTTGTAATGACCCTTGGTTGGTCATGTCTGTTGATAAGATACGATAATATATGAGAATACCAATCCAAGAATGTAGATATTTTAAGCATAATTTTATTCTCATTTATCTAGCATATTTCGTTAACTGCACATTCTACACGCAAACTCAGTAACGTCAAAAACAACAAAATCTTCTATCACTTTATAACGATACCAGGTTATGGAGAGTTTACTGAATGCTTTTAAAAAACAAATACTTCCTATTCCTCTCTGCGTCCAACGTCCTTGCGGTGCACCATCTATTGGGTTTTCCATGACTTATTTGTTCAAAAGCTTCGGTGATTCATAGTCAGGCGATTCGTGTTCACTCTCTGGAGGTCTAAGGGAACGAACTTTAGTTCATGATAGTACATGGCAGAAGAGCACAACAGTCACCAGTATTTACCAGAAGGTGTAAATTGGAATCTGAATCATACAAAATGAAGTGTGTCAATGGGAAGGCCACCACCACAGGCCATGGCCTGCTTATATCTTTTTTTTTTCTTTTTTTTTATCAGTAGCACCAAATCTGGCATGTCGCATGGTGGTAGTCGATGTCCTACAGTATTTACTTCAGCTTAAGTTGACGTTGATTAGCTGATGGAGTTCTTTACAGTGGGAAGTGGCTGTTCACAAGGGCATCTACTCTAGTCATTAGGTCTTTCATGATCAAAGTGTTGACATAGGGAAGGGTGGCTCGCACAGCAGGCTAATGGCTAGTAATACTGCTCATTTCTCTGAGGGTATATTCTGATATCCCAATGGTGGTTGAGGGCTGAAAAATTTTGGTAACAAGGCGATGGTGAGCACTGCTCCAGGAGGTATGATTTGAGGGTATCATATTGTAAAGGAACGTCCCTTAGCTGGCAAAAGCAATCAGAGATTTCGGGGAAGGTGCTGTTGGGGATCACAGCAAGATGTAGGGTCATACTCTTGATGCAGAACTTAACATAAGCTAGCTGAAACCAGGTAAAAGCATTTCTACTAATAAAGGCCAGGAGTTTCCCTGTGGCAGCGTTGACAGATGAATCAGGGTTCATTGAGGAGACCATCAGAGGATACAGCAGACAAAATGGTGTTCAAGGCACTTAGGAGGTCACCAATGTGACTTGTCTTAGGGAGGTATGAATCACTGACGAGCCCTAGAATAAGTAACTTTATTTAGCGAACAACACAGTTATATGGCCCCAAAGAGTAACATAAGGGTGACAATTGCATGTGCACATTTAATGGCTTTTGAAAATAAGGTAAATGTTGGCATAAAATTGACAATATAATAATGGTAAAGAATATAGAGTTGAAATTAGCATGTCTTTCGATGAATTTTGTCTTCAAGTTGATTTAATCTGATGGCGGTTACTATACAAGGAACAAAGAGAGAGTATTATTATTTGTATGTGTGTTGCTTGTTGCACGTGCATTACAACTAAAACTTCTATGGAAGTCAATGCGGACCAATAAGAGTTGGCTGGAACAACTGATATAAATTCCAAAATTATATTTGGGCCAATACAGATATACAAGTAATGGCCGCAACAACTCCACTAAAGTGTCTTTGAATCTGAAAAAGCTCCCTATTTTCAGGGGATTCATAAAAACAAACTTACATCTAACAAGTGGGTACAAATCAGAAAGAGCTTTCTAAAGTTTTCATTCAATATTTTATATTTGCATAAAAATTATAGACACTTACATTTGATGTTTGGAACAATGAGTAATGTAGCCTTCGGTCTAAATATTTTATGTAAAAATCCTTTGACAACTTTTCAAATAAGGATGGACAGCAATCACTGATAAAAAATATAGTCAGAAATCTAATTCTTTCGTGATACCTATGCCAATCTGAAGACAGATTAAAAGTTCTAAAACAATGTGTAACAAACGTTTACTTTAAATGAAAACAGACAGCAACTAAAAAAGTTTAACCTTAGCCCAGTAAAAATGTTTCTTTTTTTAAATGTCATTACTAAAAGATGCATTGCTGTGAGAAATGGAATATCTAAAAATGAAAGCTGCTTATTATATTCGTAGTCCAAATTAAACTGATGCCTATTCTTAAAAAAGAGCAAACATCTATAAATAGAGGATTAAAAGATTGGATCTGGGTCTATGAACAACTTTCAAGGAGAGACACGCAAAATTACAATGGATTCCCTATGTGGACCAACCTTTGTTAATTTATTCATGTGTCTCCTTGAAAAGTTGTTCATAGAACCAGATCCAATCTTTTAATCCTCTCTCTATAGATGTTTGCTCTTTTCTAAAAATAGGCATCATGTCATTTTGTGTTAGAGAATAGGTACTCTTTTCACAACTACTTCTTCTTTCTTCTTCTTTGTCAACATCTTTTCCCACTGCTATGTGGGGTCGATGTTTCTGGTCAGCTTTCTCCATCTACCTCTGTCCCACACCTCATCAACTTGCAATTAGCGCAGTTGCTTTTTCTAAATATATTATCATTCATTTCAAGAAAGCTTAATGATCTGCCTTTTACATTATCACCTTAATCCTATGAGGTTTATAATTTTTTTCTGGAAAAAGTTAGACGGCAGAAACTGCAAAGTAACACGAGTAAAGCCATAGTGGGCCACTTAATGCAATGTGCGGACTAGAACTTTGTTCTCGAGTATTGCAATGCTCCCCACTAATTGTTTGACCACTTTCCAAGTAATCTGATGTGATAATTCCTTTGAATCCTTCAAAAAATGAGACCCTTGTTCACAAAACATTTGGTTACATTTTGTTGGAAGATAAAGAACCACTTTTTTTTCCAGTGCTTTCTTGGAATCTTTGATTCTGGCTTCCTCTAAACTTTACTAATCTGTAGAAAATGCCTGAAACCGTCTATGTAAGTAAACATTTTCTAGAACTATTGAATCCTATCAGCTTATTTATAAACACTTGGTACTCATCTTATAGGCAGTTTGGCCAGCCACAACATTTCAGCCATAATATTGATGCCTGTGGTCTCCGTTATCTGTTAAGAGAGATAGCAAAAAGCAAGGGCATACAGTCCCGACAAGGTATCATTTAGTGTTCTATCCCTACATAACTTGAATTATGCAACCCACTACTTTAATGCGGCATAATGAGTGGTGTTGTTATATAGTGTATTTTCAATTTCTTTTTATTTGAGAATTTGCTAGCATCTGCCGACCTTCAACTCTTATAACTATACGTTGATTACTTTGTTTTTTATATATTGGCATATAAGTAAACGCAGTATGTAATCATATCAAAAGGTTTTCTTGTTACGCTCCTTTCAAGGAAAGACAGAAGAAACCCATTTGTTCGAATGGGAGATATATTTGTTCAGTCTTTCGAAAACCCCCGGTCCCTTTTCTATGATTTATTTTTCACATAGAAATCGTGTCACAGTTAACTAGGTCATCGACGATCAATATACCAATTCAATATTTTTGTAAATATGTTAAAGTAAATATTAGATTCTCAATAGGAAAAATCGCACACTGCTCATACAGAACTATAAATACTTTTCACAACTTACTGCCATGACACTTGCAGATAATAGGGGTGGGTATAATGGCTGTCACGAAGAAAGACACCTGAAAAAAGGATATAAAGTGAAGAAGAAACTTTCCCAAATAAAAAAATAGAATAACACATATTAAAGGAAAGAACTTATTTGACTAATAAAGCATTACTTTTTAAACTCCAAACAATAAAATATTAGGTCTAATATAACTTTTGAATAATTATATATATATATATATATATATATATATATATATATATATATATATATATATATATATACACACACACACACACACACACACACACACATATATATATATATATATATATACATATATATATATATATATATATATATATATATATATATATATATATATATATATAATATCTTGATAAGGTTCCACAATGATGTAAGACGTGTATGAAAACTAGGTGTATATTTGTAGATATTACAAAGAACTTTTTAGAGCTTTCGTCCATCATCTGTGGACTTGGTCACTAAAATGTTTCTAAAATTACACGTCATATAAGGAAAAACAGAAATACATAAACAATTCAAACACATGGCCACATAGTTAACAACAGATCAAAACCAATTACAAAACAGTTTCAGGTTGTTGGGACATTGTCCTTTCCAAAATTCTCAGATCTTCTGGGTGGTATGTAACGATGGTCACTAGCCAATTCGATGTTTTGGTAGTTATGGTCGTTGTCACTTGACCTGTCTGTGGAGGATGCACCTGAGAAGGAGGGACAGGGGAAGAAGCATCTCTTATCTTAGCACATATATTTCTACAGTTACGAATTTTGCTTCCCCTAAATAATTCTTCACTGATGTTGGCATCCTCTACTATTCCCCTGTTACCCTCAAAAGTCTTCTTCAAAGAGATCACAGCACCTTCTATCGTTCTCCTCATTGCCCTGTCACGACACCTGTAACCAATTTCTGCCTTGTTAAAGGCTATTGCATGATTTTTCTCCCAAGTATGTCGGGCTATGGCACTATACAGTAGTAGTTCCCCGATCTGCATGCTGCAATATGTTTCCTTTTTCTCTCTTCCAACGAGCGCCCGCTCTCCCCGATGTAGCATTCCTCACAATCCTTACATGGAATTGCATATACTCCTATCTCACCATCATCTTTACCTGGGTTGTTATTAATCAGTTTCTTCCTTAGGGTATTCTCATACTGAAAAGCGATATCATATCCCGGTGTCTCTCTACACAAACCAAGAGAGGAATTGGAAAGTTCTTTGTTGTACGGAAGCAGCAGAGATGTTTTAAAATCATGCTTATCATTTTTTTCAGGGGGATTAAAGTATATCTTTCTCGCTTTTTTTGTGACAATTCTCGATAAAATATTTAGGGTAACATACGTTCCTAAAGCTGTGTATTAAAAACTCAATTTATTTATCAATATAAATAGGGTCATATAGACGAAATGCTCGGATAAACAGATTTGTTAAAAAATTTGATTTAAATTTAGCATCATGATATGAAAAGAAATGAATGTATGAATTGGTGTGTGTGCTCTTTCTAAAAACAGAAAATTTAAAAGACCTATTCTTGATGAACTATCAAATCAAGAAAGGGTAACTGATTGTCTGTTTCTCCTTCCACAGTAAATTTTATGGAGGGTACATAGCCATCCAGTAAATTTAAAAACCTTCTAAAAGCCTCCCCATTATGTTTGTATACAATAAAAATATCATCCACAGAAAGTACCCAAATTTCAGGTTTTATTTCTCTAGGTAATTTGTTAACGTACAACTTTCTCCAAAAAAAAAAACTCCATACATGGGTTCGGCAGAACCGGGGATAGGGAAGAACCCATTGAGACTCCCATCTTTTGCTGATAAAATGAACCTTCAAATTCAAAAATAGTAGATTCTACTGATAACTTAATTAGTTCACAGAACTTACCTATAGGCAATGGTGGTTTAAAAATGTCATCTTTGGCGAGTTTAGTGAGATTTTCCAGCACAAAGTCAAGGGGTACATTTGTAAACAAAGAGACTATATCTAAGCTGTTCATTCGACCCACATACTTCCTTTTCTTGAACTTCTCTAAGAAATCAGCACTATGCTTTAAGTTAGAATCAGAGACTGTACCCATCAATTCGACAAGAATCTTAGCCAACCAAGTAGATAAATCAGTCAGTGGGGTGCTCATGCACGACAGACCAAGGGCAACTGCTAGTAATGCTGACGCAAGATTAATTCTCTTTGCATGCAAGCAGAGGCCATACAACTCAATTCCACCAACACCAGCAGCCCTCAGATAATACACAAAGTTTGCAACCTATCAGGCTGGGATCATCCAGAGCCAGGCAACCATCTCTGGGTAATTTGTCAACATACATCACCTAAACAAAAATCCATACATAGATTAGCTAAAACAGGGGAAGGGAAGAACCCATTGAGACTCCCATCTTTTGCCTATGAAATAAACCTTAAAATTAAATAATTGTAGATTCTACATATATCTCAATTCGCAGAACTTTCTAATGTCATCTTCGGCAAGTTTAGTGAGATTTTTCAGCACAAGGAAACAATGTCCAAGCTGTACATACGACTCACATACTTTTTTTTTTCTTTTATCTTCTCTATGAAATCAGCTCTGCTTTAAATGCGAGTCAGAAATGGTACCATCAATTCTCCAAGAATTTCTGCCAAGCAAATAGATATATCAATCTGTGGAGTGTTACAACTAGGTACTATGTCTTAACAGGATCGATTGAAGGTGCTGTGATCTCTATAAACAAGACCTTTGACAGTGACACGGGAATGACAGAAGATGTCAACATCAGTGAGGAAATATGTAGGTGAAGCAAAATCCGTAACTATATGAAAGTATGTGCCAAGATAGTTATGCCTCTTCCCCTGTTCCTCTATCAGAACTACCGGAAGTTCGGAGCAACGAGTTCGATGGTGACCATCGAAACATACCACCCGAAGATCTCAAAGAAAATGGAAAGGACAAGGGCCCAACAATCTAAAACTATTCTATAATTAGCTTTAATCTGTTTTTAGCTAAGCATATGTGATTATGTTTGAAATGAAAATGTCTCCAGTGCCTAACTTGAATCCCCATTTCATTCACTGTGATCTATGCAGTAAAATAATGCTTCCCAGAATCTACAATCAAAGGGTGCTTCTTTCATCTTGTGCATAATATGCAGATATATATCTTCAAGTAGACTTCGATGACAATGCAATATCCATCCTTAATTTGCAATATATGCAAAAACGATAACTGCTCTGGCCTTTATATCAGGCGCTGACCTTGAGTTTCATATTGAACCCTTAGAAAATTATTTGCCCCCTTAGAAAATTATTTGCCCCCAGAACTACAAACTATACTAAATTGGTTTGAATGTAATTGCGTTGGTATTTGTAACAGACGAGGCAACAAAATGGACACTTTATTTCCTTGCGATTTATGGAGTGTTCATGAAACAACAATTAATGATGAAGATCATACGAATAACTACACAAAATTTTGTCTCAGACAACTTTCTCACGATGAAGCCATCATCCAACATTGTAGAAGTATGCCGAAACACTGAACAAAGTACGAACTGGTGAATATTTGTGTACGTAGCATCTTATCGCAGGACATAAACCTGATAATAATTTTAACCCTGGATAGGTACGGTCCTCGGACACCCTTTTAAGGGTATACTCGGACGCGAACGACCCCGACGCCAAAAAAAATTCTTGAAAAATCAGTTTTTGCAGTAACCTCCTTTTTTCTTTTGCCAAAAAAAACTTCAATGAATGCTTAAAACAACTGTAAAGATAAATACTACTCATCTGCAGAAAAACTATTTATTATAAATATTTTAAAAAATTAAGTAGAAAAAAAAAAGACCTGACATAAAAATTCATAAAAAAAAAGTTTATACATATATACACAAATCCTTTTAGGAATTGATTCTTGAATGTTTAGGACACATCTTGATGTATTTTGGATGAAGTCAGACCCATGGAGGTGAAGATCTGAAATGAGAAAAAAAGGGTAACTTTTTTTGGCCAAAAAAATTGTCCAAATTTCATGAATTTTTTTGGGTACCCAAATGAAATAGGAAGTGGCTATTTTTTTTAGGGAATAAACATATGTTATCCTAAAATAGAAATATGTAAAAAAATCTTCATTATTTTGTAAATTACATTTATATCAGGGGCCATATCTAAAGGTAATTTTTTGAGTACTTGGAAATTTCGTAAAAAAATACATATATTTAATATATATGATATTTATGCAGGTAAAAATATACCAAAATATCACAAATTCTATAGGGAACAAGAATATATATAGATAGGGCAGCTTACGCTTCGGATATGTCCACAAAATGGCCGCCAACCACACTGACTCAGACTCCCTAATCTGCCACTTGAAATGTAGGAAGGGTATGTCAATTTCAAGGTGTTATTTACTAATCTAATTATTATTGGATATGCATAAAAATTATATGGTGGGTTGCTGGATAATTGTCGATTATTTTACGACTATAAAATTAAAATTCTGACCCAAAAAATTTTTTTTGAAGGGAAATAAAATCGAAAAAAAAAATGTAAAACAATATTTTAGCTAAAAAAATTTGATGATATTCAATCAAAAAAAAAGTAAACAAAATTTTCCGACAAATAAACATCTAGAGGAATCATTACTCTGTGATAGTTCCTTAGTACGTAGTAATTTTGAAAGAATTGGGAAAAAACGAAAAAATGGCAATCACCGGAAAATCGAACACATACCTATATATACGCCATATCTGGCTAAAAAAAAAGATAGGCATGGGTAGCCAGATCATCTAGAAACACTTTCCAACACTATAAAAATATAAGTTTTGCGACACTACTTGCCAATTCCTTACGGTAACATGACTAAGCAAAAAAATGCAAAACAAATAAAAAGGGGCACTCGTGGAAAAATGGCCATTCTAATATACGGCATTTCAGAAAAAAAAAATTTCAGCCACGTGCTAGGCAAACCATCAAGGCATATTTTCCGACAAATAAACATATAAATGAAATATTACTCTGTGATAGTTCCTTAGTACGTAGTAATTTTGAAAGAAATGGGAAAAAACGAAAAAATGGCAATCACAGGAAAATCGAACACATACTTATATATACGCCATATCTGGCTAAAAAAAAAATAGGCATGGGTAGCCAGATCATCTAGAAACACTTTCCAACACTATAAAAATATAAGTTTTGCGACACTACTTGCCAATTCCTTACGGTAACATGACTAAGCAAAAAAATGCAAAACAAATAAAAAGGGGCACTCGCGGAAAAATGCCCAACATTCTAATATACGGCATCTCAGATAAAAAAAAAGACATGCACGTGTTAGCCCAACCATCAAGGCACACTTTCTAACACATAAACATGAAAAAAAAATCAATAATATACGGCAATTCCTTACTACGTAGTAAATTTTTACAAATATTGAAAAAAAAACAGAAATTGGCAACCGCAGTTAAATACCCAATATACCAATAACTACGTCGTATCTGACAAAAACAAAATCACGCATGGGTAGCCAGATCATCTAGACACACTTTCCAACATTAAAAAAGCAAAAGTTTTACGACACTATTTCGCAATATCTTACGGAAAAATGACTATGCAAAAAAATTAAAAAAAATTAAAAATTGACACTCGCGGTAAAATGCCCGACATTCTAATATACGACATCTCAGATAAAAAAAAAGACATGCACGTGTTAGCCCAACCATCAAGGCACACTTTCTAACACATAAACATGAAAAAAAAATGAATAATATACGGCAATTCCTTACTACGTAGTAATTTTTACAAATATTGAAAAAAAAACAGAAATTGGTAACCGCAGTTAAATACCCAATATACCAATAACTACGTCGTATCTGACAAAAACAAAGTCATGCATGGGTAGCCAGATCATCTAGACACACTTTCCAACACTAAACAAGCAAAAGTTTTACGACACTATTTGGCAATATCTTACGTAAAAATGACTTGGCAAAAAAATGAAAAAAAATGAAAAAGGGGCACTCGCGGTAAAATGGTCCTCGTGGTGATGAACGACATTCTAACTAAAAAAAAAAACATGCACATGGTAGCCAAACAATCCACCAAGACTTTCCACAACTGATAACCTATACAAGTTGCACCATTCTACGACAATTTCATAATACGTAATAACTTTGATAATTATGCAAACTACCTCAGAAGGGTAAACTCGGACGCGAACGACCCCGACGCGTCTCAGAAATCGGGGAAGGAGTACAGCTACAGCAATGCACATCTGGACACTACTAGAGCGTGTAGGGGAGACACCTCCTGCAGGTCGATCACCCACAAATTCAGTCACAGGGGTGAGTCACGTGAGAAAAACCTGTTTTTTTTTTGACGCTCGGTGTCGCAAACGACCCACCGTACCTATCCAGGGTATAAAGAACCAGGATATGGACAAAAGAATAAAGAAAATAGTTTCTGAATATAATAACGAGAGAAGTTGAGTTGAATATTTAAGTGGCATAGGACATCATTATATATATATATATATATATATATATATATATATATATATATATATATATATATATATAAACATGTATACATATTTTCAAATCCATATTAAGGTATGCACTCTAAATTAAAAATATGTATACTAGGCACTTCAGAAAATTATCAATTACAATAATCTATACCAACATTGTTTAATTCTAGAAAGAGTAATACATCAGTTTCCGTTCAAAATTTCAATTGAGGAATTTGAACTTGCCTCTACAAGTTTCATAAAACCAAACTGAGCAGTCCTTATCAGCTCGTTTAAGATCTTCACTCCCAAGAAGAGCTAAAGAATGGGGCCCTGCTGTATTGCGGAACATTCACCAGTCGTGTCATAATATTATTGTAGCTTATGCATAGTCGTTGATAGGTCTCTCCTATAATTTGACTAAAGTGATACAAAATATAGAGACTAACAAAATAACTTATTCTCAGAGAGTGCATTTTACATCATTATTACAAAACTTAAATTTACTTTTCGATGAATTTCCTCGTAACATAGCTTTTTTTTATTTCCTTTTGTATATTATGCTCATCACTAAAATTAGAGGAAATGGTCTGACCCAAATAATTAAAATATTCTACACAGTCAAGCTTATCATCCCGCAATTACGCAGATGGGCAGTTATTTACATATATGTTTCGAAGAAGTATATTACTATAATAATGTTTCCTAAAATTGTGTTCTACGTGACTTTTATTATTTAAGCCACATGACATTTTACTGCAAACTTTTATTTTTCCCAAGACTTTTCATTTGTAATTGTAAATCATCATTTGGTGGCGAACTGTCACCAGTGGCAAATTGTTATCGCCTGCTAATTGTTGGCGGAGAGTTGCTCATGACTAAATAGCTGGCGGCGTATTGACCTATATCCAACCAGCACTGACTGAAAAAGAACTGACAGATTGAGTGACTTTTAGGACTGACATACTGTGGCCGTTTCTAAATTGACGAGCATGGCGTTTTAATTGCTGGAAGGACATCGAATGCACGAATGTGCCCAAAAAATTATATATATGCTTAAAAACATCATTTAAGGCAAGGGCTTAAATTTCCCCGAAGTACTAGACGCCACATTTACAATGAAACCAGAACTAAAACAAAACCTGTTTGTAAATCAGGGAGGGAGGGTAAAGGCTTGATTATTATTATTATTATTATTTTTTTTTTTTTTGAGGGGGGCTAATATATCAACCTGTTACCTGCTTCTTTTCGATAAAGTATTACACGCTCACCAATAATGTAGAGGAGTATTTGCATTACTTTAAAATAAAAACAAAACAAAATGTAGCATAAATTTACAAAACGAGCAAGAAAAAATACACCCTAAAGAAATTATTATTTTCAAGAAATAAGATACGTAGAAAGATAGCAGTTAGATGGGAAAACATGTTAAGATTAACGTTTTTAGTTTGCATTAATCTGTGGGGACTTTACTAAGGTTCTAAGCAGAAAGTCATAACGAGAGAATTTGGGATATAGTATTCAATGCTGGCCTTGCTTTTGACATCCTATGTTACTGTTTAAAAATTTTATTGAATACATTGCGTTTTTTTTTCTGAGTTACAGGATGGGTGAAAAGAAGGACATTCATTTTTTTTTTTGCCAACAAATTCTAACCTAAAAAACATGATTATTGAGGGGTTGGAATATAAAATGTTATACATACACACACAACCATATATATATATATATATATATATATATATATATATATATATATATATATATATATATTATATATACAGTATATATATATATATATATATATATATATATACAGTATATATATATATATATATATATATATATATATATATATATATATATATATATATATATATAAACTTGAGTATTCGAACGTTAAATAGTGTATGAATAAAGAACTTAATTAATATTCAATATTATTCCTGATAAAACTATTTAGACCATAACTGGGATGAAAAAATTGACATAATTCAGAAACTACTGGAATTAGCAATCTAAAATTATAGTCTGTCCATTTCCTTGCCATCTCGACGAGTTTTCTGTTAGCTAGAAGTCTTTTGAACATAGTTGGGGACTCCTCGAAAAAGTTGCTACAAATTTGGGGCTCTGCTTTGACAGAGTCCACTTGCAGACGGTTTTCTCTCACTTGTCCAAGCTGAAGTCTTCACAGAGAAAACTCGCTTGTGTGTTAGCATTGCTGCATGGAACAGACAATAATAAGCACTCGCCTTCTTTAGATTTGTTAAATGGTCCTCACATTTACAGAACAACTTGAGTTGACGTTCCTCACTGTGCCTATCTATCATCTTAGGAGTATGCCTTCACAATCACATGCTCTTCATATAATCTATGTCATTTTTTGAATGTTGCAAGCCTTCACTGCATCGCAGAATTCTACGACACGTTGCTATGAAAGTTCTTTTCAGAGAAGCCATACCTTTCACTCTTTATAACTCTTTCATCGACAAATGTCGTGTAAGTTTATTTATTTATATTATTTATATTATTTATATTATTAGAATTAATATATAGTTTAGATTAAAAACAAAAATAAAGATAAATTTAGCGTCCTTCTTAGGATGCAGCACGACAAAGGAAAGAATGCTAAAAATCAGAACTGTCCCTCCTAAAGCAGGACGTCTGGTCACACTAATTACAGGAATCTATCACAAAGTTTTTTTAGTTCTGTACCTTCAGATTTTTCTTCCATTTACATGAACTCCAAGTCTTCATTGTCATTCTGTGTATAGCACACTGGCGTGCGTTCTCCTGGATGAAACGTTTTGTAGTTTAAGGAGGAAATGTGGTTAATTTACTTGTTGTGTATCCACGTGGGTACATGGGGTCTACCGACTACAGACCAAGCAAAGTATACACATATGTACTATAAGTGCGTCATAAGAATGGACCTTAAAAAAAGGGTGCACGAGATGTGCAAGATACCTTGCTTGTTGCTAAGAGTTGTCGTCTTTTGTTTAACCTTATTTATACAAATCTCTCTCTCTCTCTCTCTCTCTCTCTCTCTCTCTCTCTCTCTCTCTCTCTCTCTCTCTCGGCCTTTGGGGTTACTATGGACCAAAATCAAACTTCCATTTGTACTTTATTAATTATCTGTACATGCATACAATCACATATATTCACAGGTGTACTTTTATTATTTCTTCAACTACTTAACTTGTGTTTTAGAATAATTCTATGCCATCAAATGCTAATTTGTATTATAATGAAAACATCTTACACACACAAAATTATATAAAAAACAACATAATATTTGCCTAAACCTTGCAACTAATTAATGTTGCTGATTCTCAATCCAATAAACGTAACACTAAATGTCTTGATTAATTACATCAACACGAACCGATAATTCTAAATAACATGTATTATAAAACCATCTGCTTTTACTTCTTGTAGAAATTGTTATTCCTCTGGAAAATACAACCATATAAATCTAAAAAAAAAAAAAAAATGAGCACTTCACAATATCATTTTTCAACAAAACATTATAATAGTCATGCACTGAATAAAATCTGTGCAAGCACAATCCACCTTATTCAGCCTGTCGACTGTAGTTGTGTTCTCCAATCATTATTACACAGTCCTTTAAACAAAACAATCTTCATCAAAGTTTTCTCTATTTTCGAGTCACTTTCATATACATCCACCTTTCTACTATTACTGGCTGCTTTACTTTTAGTAATTGTAGAAGATTTATTAATAATAACCTCACTTAACTGTGATTCTTAAAACAGTCAACAAAGGTCTGTACACACTGCACTACTCTTCTGGCCTGGCAGAGACACAAACATATGAAACAGGGCCGCACGCGACCATGTACAATCAGTACAGGGACATGAAAACAGGCTAATGAAAGGAGTCACCAACAAAATTGAATCACAGCATTTCTGATATAGACAGAATTGTGGAAAACAGGCAAATGGGAGGCAAAAACATAAAGAAAACGACTACTGTACATTTCTCTCTCTCTCTCTCTCTCTCTCTCTCTCTCTCTCTCTCTCTCTCTCTCTCTCTCTCTCTCTCTCTCTCTATATATATATATATATATATATATATACATACACACATACATATATATTTACATATATATATATACATATATATATATATATATATATATATATATATATATATATGCAGAAGAACCACAGGGAAAATGAAAATACGAAATATAAGCTGAAGTCCTGACTAGTTTCGTGATACTTCTTCAGAGGACTAATTTATTGAGAGAGGTTTCTTTACATTTTATAGGGAAAGCAAACGTACGAACATACATATAGAGATTTAGAGAACAATGACACTCCCTTACCAGCTACCTGGGCTTGGGTCAGGTGTTAAGTGGACGTTGTCCCCAAGCTCATTAGACACCTGCCAAAAAGGGTCATTTCTAGTGGCGGGTAAATTCTTGTTTTTTTTACTTTCAGAACAGTTTATTTATATGAAAACACGGTAGCCTTATCTATATAAATACATAAGCAAAACATACACATACATACATATATATATACATACATATACATATATACATATATACACACATACATATATATACACATACATACATATACATACATACATATGTATATATACATTTATATACATACAACATTAATATCATAAACATATAATCATGTACTGTATATATCAATACTTATATCTAGCATAACACTACATAGTGCCAATATACTTATGCATACTATATAAAATAATTGTACCCTTTAATGAATGGTAGCTTAGGTCTAAATATTAATTTCACAGTGACGTTAATTATTCACAATACATTCAATTCTACATTAGGTGGTTAATGTTTTTTTATATAGCTTACAAATCTCTTTACATATAAAGGCGTCGAGTTTATACATTCCATGACCAATATTCAAGTTGTTTTCAAAGGTTTCTTTTATGAAACTGGACTCTATGACTGTACTGAAAGTAAAAAAAACAAGAATTTACCCGCCACTAGAAATGACCCTTTTTGGCAGGTGTCTATTGAGCTTGGGGACTCCGCCCACTTAACACCTGACCCAAGCCCAGGTAGCTGGTAAGGGAGTGTCATTGTTCTCTAAATCTCTATATGTATGTTCGTACGTTTGCTTTCCCTATAAAATGTAAAGAAACCTCTCTCAATAAATCAGTCCTCTGAAGAAGTATCACGAAACTAGTCAGGACTTCAGCGTATATATATATATATATATATATATATATATATATATATATATATATATATATATATATATATATATATATTTATATATATATATACAAATATAATATTCTGCAGTAAAATGGTTTTGTGTAATTTCAAGAATTTACGACCCATCATATGTGAGCTTAGTGCTGTACCAATGACTGATTGCCCCTTCATAACGTAGATGGTGTGGTTACCTCATCCCAAAGTGCCTTACATATGCAAGGTGTAATATATACATTTAATATATATACGTGTATATACAATTGTAATATGTGTATATATGTGTATATATATATATATATATATATATATATATATTATATATATATGTGTGTGTGTATATATATATATATATATATATATATATATATATATATACAATGTGTATATACTGTTCATATATGTACACCAAAATAAACCTATAAATAGGTTCTTTCTTTCCAGTTCTTTAGCTTCGTACATGTACATTTCCATTCCTTGACAACATCATCTTTAAATACCGGTTACATTGCCTCCTACACAACCTCTTACCACATGACCTTTGGAGGACTCGTGGGCAAGTGATTCCGACATATCTATATTCCAGTTCTCTAATTTGTTTACTTCTTGGTTATCTGATTTTTGTAATCTAGGGTATAATGTCATAGCATCAGAATCTCTTGGGTATATCACGCTTTCATTAATTGGTATTTCTATATCAACTTTAATGACATTAGTTAAACACATAGTATATGTTTGGATTTCCTGTTTTAGAGCTCATTATGCTCTGCAACATTTCTCATAATCAGCCAACAACTTAAACGCATTAAAAACTGATTAAACATTCTAATTGGAGCCTTACATGAATATTTTACCAGCAGAGCTGAAAAGAGAGTGGAGCAGCTTTCCAAGAATAAGAGAAAAAATGCCACGTGTATACATAAGTATATGAACCTGAGAGAGACTATCCGGGAGTAAAAGAAAGATAAGAAATATATATATAAATTTTCAAGTCATTATGCATTGATATTCAAGAGCGATAAACCAGAAGCATTTACATTTTTTTCTTCAACCATGAAATCCCTTTAGCAAATGCAAACCTCGAAATTGTTTTTGGGAACGTTCAGGTATTAAATATAATGATTTTTTCATGTCCTGGGGCATTCTAAAAAAAAACTTACTCGAAAAGTCTTCACAAAATAAACTCTTTTTAACATTGAGAGATTTAAAAAACACAGAATATGGGTTCTACGATGCAAAGATGTTCAAAATTATAATCAGATTAAAAAGTAAATCATGAAAAAATTACAACTTTATCAAGTAAATCATGAAAACATTACAACTTTATTAAAGTATAAATAAATCGTTATAAAAAATTTACTTTCGGTGTCTAAAGCCTTAATATTTTGTCAGCATTATCATCAAATAACAACCCCACCCCCCTTAAAGGTTGAATAATAAATTTACCTTCATAATACGACATTAACTATTATCTAAGGTCCGCTAATCACCTGTTCAATAAATTATATATACATACATACACATATATACATAAATTTTATATATATATATATATATATATATATATATATGTATATATATATATATATATATATATATATATATATATATATATATATACACACACAAAATATTACTTACCGAAAAGACATTGGACGTAGGTAAAAAAGTTGTGGGATTAGACAATGGGTTGCGATTGAAATGTAGAGTGGCTGATGTTTTGCAGATAATACCAAGCTTATTAGAGACACTGAAGAGAAACGTCTGAAACTGGTAAGAGAAGGTTTGATTGTATCTACAAAGAGAAAGAGTTGTGAGTATATAGAAGCAAGTAAAAGGTACGAGGAAGATACAGTAATAAATGTCAGTATGGATGATGGAAGAGTGAAATTGGTTGATTCGTTTACTTATCATGAAGTAAATATACTGGTATGATGGCAAGATGAAAGAAGAAGGGAGTCTGAGAATAGGAGAGAGAGAGAGAAAAAAAAATTGCAAAAGATTGTTATAAGGCTTGTGTTGTCCATGGAAGCCAATGAGGGAATGTGTGAAGGGATTCTTGAACCAACTCTCCTTAGCCTATGTACGTGGAATATGTATGTCAAATGATAATGAAAAAATGTTAAAGCTCTTTGAATGAATTTTTGCATGGTATATTAGGTACACAAAGAATTGATAGGGAGAAAAATGTGGATATACACATAAGTGTTGAAAATGCTCGCATACATGGATGTGAAAATGTTGGTTAAAAGCGTATGATGGGATGTGGGATGAGAAGGAAGACTTGAAAATGTTGGAAGAGTGGTTTGAAAGATGCATTAGAAAGGAAGAGCCTTGATATTGAGGAAAAACTTGAGAGCATGCATGGTACAATTGAATGATATAATGTGTGCAGAGGGGTTCAACACATTCTGTGTTGATTTGTAAATTAATGCAGCAACTAACGCTTTGGAAGTTTTTCTGTGCAGTATAAAGGAAGAATGTAGCAGTGAGATATTTTATTCTTCTCTGGAGTAAGCCTTGGTTAGGTGTAATGAATCTTAAGTAAGAACATTTGAAGGTATCTCGCACAAGTAATTTATAAGACAATACACGTCAGGAGTGTGTCTGAATACGAAAATGTGCTGGTTTACCAGTATTAAGAATGACTATCTAAATTTCCCTTTATTGATACAATAATATTTCCTCTTGAATTTGCTAAGATGTCTCTGCACAAGGGTATCCAGCATTACTATCTCTCAGCATATAAAAGGCTGAAGTTGGTGAATCAACTCAACTCTATCTTTAGGAGTTTTCATCCAGTGATAAGTACAGGGAGCATAATGTGTAATTTCTACAGAGAGTAATTCTTACTACTGTCGCTAGGAGGGTAGTATTCAGATGCAACTGAATGTGAGAGATGTGACAAGGAATATAAATCTTGGGGTTTCTTCCACATACTCTCTCTGTACATTGCATGCATCTAATTCTTGGATCCTTATACTACTTATAGATGTCAAAACTAAGAATTTTACATAATATTCCATGGAGATATCATTTATAATTTTGATATTTTAGCAGTAAGTTGCTACCGAATTTCCTAAATTCTGTCTTTCTTTAAAAAATTCTGGAACATGGGGCGTGAGGCTCGGGAGTTTTCATTATAGAACTCTCAAAAGGCTGATAGGGATTGATAGCAGAGGTTATCAACTGTTAAGTCGTCATTAGTCCTGGTGGTATTATTTCCTTCCATTGATATTCATATTAGGGGTTTTAAGGTGGGAAACCAAAAACTGCTTGACAATATCAAGACACCATCCACTTCTCATGCTGCTCAATTCTCCACCAATGACACTAGTAAATTTAGAACCAACTCCCAAATTTCCACCTCCTACCCTACGCCAAAAGAGACGTTACCAGCAAAATTGATGTGGCACAAGTGTAAGTTAACATGCTTATTTGGGACAGACTATTCCAAGAATAAAATCCTCGCCACACTTATCATGTCGGCAAGCAAACCAAATATAATTCCAGGAGTTAAATTTCAAACATCAGCCCACCACTGGAATCCACTAGCTGATCCTTGAAGTAACTCTGTCCTCAGGGTACTAATATGACAATCTCATCAATATCTCATAGGTCCAAAAATTATTGGTTAGAAGACGAGGCCACTACTGCTCCCACTATTGGCTTTGAAATGGCCCCAAATCCCGTAAATGGCACACACCAAAATTAAAACAGAGAAGACAGTTCGTTAGAAATGAGGGAAATAAAAATCAAGAGACCGAGAGTAAATTAAAGGGAGTTACAGGATATATAGGTGCAACTAAGATAAGAACAAAATTTATTATGTAGATGCACTTTGAAATGAAAGTTGAAGAGGTTAGACAGCCAGAGAGTAGAGCTGATATAATAAGGAGGGTGAAGTAAAATGAACTGATAGAAAAGGGCGGAGAGAGACATTTAGAATAGAACAGGGGGAAGCAAGTTTCCTAAAATCCCATAGTCTTCTTGCCCCTTCATCATGGAAAATAATGTTCTATGTTGATGGCAAGCAACTACGCCGTGGCATTTCATTTAGAGAGAGAGAGAGAGAGAGAGAGAGAGAGAGAGAGAGAGAGAGAGAGAGAGAGAGAGAGAGAGAGAGAGAGAGAGAGAGGCTCTTACCCAACGACACACTGCAACCTAATCCTCCACTTTCGATGAGGAAACAAAACCCTTTTGGAGTAAATAATTACCTTTCACAACAAACAAAAGCTAATATTTTTACCTACTACTGAAAGCGCTTTCGCATTACAACTACAACACCCGTTAATGAACTACCGGAACACAAACAAATCTGGCATCAATAAACGAGGTTTTATACGATAACAGCCCATACTGTTTGGCGAGACGTCTATTTAAAGCATAGCCGTGAAAGACCAAAGGCAGCTATCGCAACAAAAGAGCTCGATGAAAAGAAACGGGTGTCAGGGACAAAATATTTTAACCGCTCTTACAATTGCAAATGCCAATGGAAGGGGGATAGATCAGTACAGCAAATAAAATTTAAAGTGAATAACGTTTGGATATTGCAAACTGTAAAATTCTTATAACGTAATGAGAGAGAGAGAGAGAGAGAGAGAGAGAGAGAGAGAGAGAGAGAGAGGAGAGAGAGAGAGAGAGAGAGAGAGAGAGATTGGCGGGGAAAATCTAGAAATATCATAAATACCTTCAAAGAGGGACTAGGATCCCAGATCATTAGAAAACGTGAGCAGAGGCTGGCACGTGACTAAGCCTCACGCTTACAGCATCTCTCTCTCTCTCTCTCTCTCTCTCTCTCTCTCTCTCTCTCTCTCTCTCTCTCTCTCTCTCTCTCTCTCTCTTGTTTACCATGTTACTTGCCACTTGCAAGTTGAAATTATTCTGGGTCTGAAGCTTTCCTTTCATGACTAAATATATACAAGAATAACAGCTGTCTTTATATCTATCTATTTCTTGTTTGCACGTTTCGTCCAAATGCCCTTTACAAAATGTTCACTTTAGTTTTGTGCATAGTTTAACTTTCCAAGGCTCTTAACAGGGATATTTATGAGTTACAAAATGGCACTCTGTTTACGATTAATTAGGTTGCATTTTGTGTTACTGGAATTAACACATATGAGAATAAAAAAATAAAAAAAAAGATACCTGCAAGTTGTAAGTAATAAGAGGGGATAGACGAAGGTCCAATGAGAATTGCATTACCCAATGTTAAGTTCTTTGCTTACATACAATGAATGACAAAACTAGCTGCGCACAGCTTCGTAATATTTAAACCGATTCTTAGTTCAAACTTAAAATTATTTGCTTCTTTACCTTCGGAGTTTGAACCTAAAATCGTTTAGCCAAATAGTTAGACCACACTAATAAAGCTCGTCATTTAAAAGTCTTCAGATTTATTTTCCGAGGACTTATTCATGAAAACATTATTTTGAGGACCTGCTACACAAGAGGACTGCCATCCAACAAAAACACACACGATTAGTACCATAACGGCTCTAGTCTAACATAATCACAGGTCGTCATTTATTCTGAGACTTTAGTTGAGGGTAAGCGTGTTGAGTATATTTTCGTATAATTATTTGATATATAAATTTAATGAGCTCACATATTAAAAACAACAGTACTCAATCATTTATATCTGTCTGACGAGGAACCGAAATTACGATGAAATAACTGACAGCACCAAGTAAGAGCCAGTTACAAGTCAAACCAACTAATCACTTTGCTGAAAATTAAAGTACGAATATTGAAACTTCTGAGATTATACTGTAAGTCAACCTTCCATGGAATTATAACATGCAAAGTTAAGGCTTTTCTGTTTTGCTTTATTTACTTGTAAGTATGTATGTATGTATGTATACATAAACCTATAAACTATGCTAGGACCTAAAACAGTAACATAAAAGCTTAACCCAGCAATCCTTAAGGACTCCCCATGCTAGCATACCTATCTTGGCATGTGAAGCAAATTTCCATTCCGTACAGCAAGGTGTAATCAATGACAACAACCGACAACGATCATTCCCTATACCTGTGTCACACCATAGGAATAATAATTTTTCTGAATTGTCTGAACTTTCTAGGTTCCCCCGTCAAACTATTTTTCATTTGACTTGTATTCTATATTCACCAGCTGCTGTGTCATTGTGCCCAAATTAATTAATTAGAATGTTTTTTTTTTTCCAGTAAGAGAACCTATCCAAGGGCCTATGCAGCATAATATTGGCACACAATTTTTACAACGCATTCATTACCAAGAAGGTGGAAATTGGGTTATCATTCGAGATACCACTATTAACAGTTTATCGGACTTTTCCTGTATACACGTCAATCAATTCACATCTGTAAAGCTGTAAATCTAGTTAACTTTTAAGGTTAAGAACAATGCGATAACATCGTTAAGTTTGACTACAATTATTTATTGCGAAATTTGAAGAAAAAAAAGTAGCGAGGTTCGTTTTAATGAATTTTCAGAGCAAAAAGAAAAAATATAGGCGAAGGGAGAAATACGTCTTAATTGCGATGGGAAAGAGAAAACCCGTACCTATATGGAAGAAAAAATGTCAGAGTAAAATATGGGGAAACTAGAGCGCACTCAAGAGAGGCTAATCTTCATCTTCATTTTTCTTCTTTTCACTAGATACAGTTAGTCGTCCTTATACGCAAGGAATCTTTCATGCAAGACTAAATTGGAACAGGTAAATACCAAAATATGTGACTAAATAGTAGGCAAGGAACATGGGTTTAAATTCCATGCAGCTGATTTATTGGAAAAAATGAAAAGAAACTATCATATGAATACGAATTCAGTTTCATTTCATACTCTAATCACATTTTCCTGATTACATAGGCCAGCCCTCAAAATATAATTCTAAACATTTTGGACCACCCTCTATGAACAAGAGGATAAAGTCAAATTTAAAAGCACCTTCAAATTTCATTCCGGTAAATATGATTATGTAACTTAAGGTTACTTATTATTCTATTAGAGGCAGAACAAGACCTAGTAGATTTAGTGATACCATCTCAAAATTTCCTACTAAATTTAGATAAATTACATAAACAAAAAATTTTTAAAATGAAGTTTTGTAAGGTACTGTACTGGCATTGTTAATCTCAGAGAAATCTTACATATTACTTAATATGATTTCACTATGATAAAAATTGAGATTCTTCATTTCAGGGGTATCTGCTTCCATATGCTGCGTTGCTAAATCCATTCACAAAATGCCGATTAATTTTACAAATATATCTGTAAGTGATATCACAAACATGGTGCAGCTTTGTTCACTACACCCCATTTGGTTGTTATATTCTCCACATACACTTACACACACACATTATATATATATATATATATATATATATATATATATATATATATATATATATATACATATATATATATACATAGATAGATAGGTATATAATTATATATATATACACACACACACACATATATATATATATATATATATATATATATATATATATATGTGTGTGTGTATCATTATATATATATATATCAATATATACATAAAATATATAAATACATAAATATCTATATATATACATATACATATAAACATATATATATATATATATATATATATATATATATATATATATAAATATATATATATATGTATATATATATATATATATATATATATATATATATATATATAAACCATCATATATAAATTATATATTATATATATAAACATATATTTATATAAATATATATTTATACAAATATATATATATATCAATATATACATATATATATATATATATATATATATATATATATTTATACATAATTATATATATATCAATATATATATTATATATATATATATCAATATATATAATATATATATAAATATATATATATATATATACAAATATATATATATGTATATAAATATATGAATATATATATATATATATATATATATATATATATATAAATTTATATATATATATATATATTAAATTTATATATATATATATATATATATATTTATATATACACATAAATATATAAATATATATATACATATATATTTATATAATATATATATTTGTATATATATATATTATATATATTATATATTAATATATATATGTAAATATATATATATATATATATATATGTATATATATATGTATACATATGGTACTTGAGCATGTTACTTTAAGTTTACAATGAACAGACAATGTCTTAGCGGCGTCCAAAAATCGAAGATAGTTTCTCTTCGGACAGAATATCCTGCAGATAGTTTTCAGTATAACAGCAGAAATAAAACTTTTCTCCATTTATTTTTTGGTATCGACACGTGTTTTGGACACTCATTTGGATATTCGGAAAAACATTCAACAATGATTGATAAATGAAAACTTTAGATTCTTTGAAATATAAATATGAAAATTTAAGATCATTTTTAAATACATAAACGATTTTCAAAGTGCTTTGGGAATTTCATGAAAATCCAAATTCCATTCTTTGCAGCCAGACCGACGTCAGTTCCTCAGGAACGCTATCTCATGTTCAAAGCAGACAAATTGTGAAGCTTACTCGATCCTGCAGATAATTCCATTTGGAGAGGCGTCTTTCCTTATGACAAATTGTGGTTTCGTTGCTCCTGCATTTTCTCTGCAATGATTCTAGGTAGTAGGTTGGCCCAGGCACCAGGGACCCATTGAGATACTACCGCTAGAGAGTTATGGGGTCCTTTGACTGGCCAGACATTATTACATTGGATCCTTCTCTCTGATTACGGTTCATCTTCATTTTGCCTATACATACACCGAATAGCCTGGCCTATTCTTTACATATTCTGCTCTGTTCTCACATACCTGACAACGCTGAGATTACCAAACATTTTTCTTCACCCAAAAGGTTAACTACTACACTATCATTGTTCAGCGGCCACTTTCTTCTTGGTAAGGGTAGGAAACTCTTTAGTTATGGTAAGCAGTTCTTCTAGGAGAAGGACACTCCAAAATCAATCCATTGATCTCTAGTCTTGGGTAGTGCCATATCCTATGTACCATGGTCTTACACTGTCTTGGGTTAGAGTTCTCTTGCTTGAGGGTACACTCGGGCACACTATTCAATCTTATTTTCCTCGTCTTCAGTTTAAGTTTTCTTAGTTTATATAAGAAGTATTTATTTTAATGTTGTTACTGTTCTTAAAATATTTTATTTTTCCTTGTTTCAATTCCTCACAAAGCTATTTTCCCTATTGGAACCTGGGCTTATAGCATCCTACTTTTTCCAATTAGGGTTATAGCTTAGCAAATAATAATAATAATAATAAAAATAATAATAATAAAAATAATAATAATAATAATAAACAGTTTCTTAACTCCTATGATACAATAGACAAAGTATTTTATTTACCCAAAATCTACAATCAATCCTAGATATGTGAGTATCGCGCATTTTTATTAAAGAATCTTTCCGGATCTAGGTTATAGATAATAGTATTTATATATCAATCAGCCTTGAGGTTAATCACATCTCTTAGCTTGAGAGAGCATCTCCTTTTCCACAATGTCCCTTTCTAAGAACAATAATCTGATTATAGAGCAAGTAAATTGTGAGAGACCAACTCAATGTCAATTGTGGATAACACCATCCGTCGAAATTTGATCTCGCTAAGCTTCAAATAAAGCAGTTCACGGAAGGGCATACGCAAAGACTCTGATCGGATTACCCAGTAAGCCTTAATACTGGATATTAGGACCCAAAGCTGAATACTATTTGGAAGTACATAAATGCATTTAGTAATCTTGCCACAACCAGAATAATGTATTATATATGAAAACCCCAGAGAATCAATCCATGAAGTAACTCATTCACCTTCACGGAATCCTCATTATCAAAAAAAAAACGAGCCAAGTATTTAACCCTAATCTGAACGTAAGCCATATGCAAATGATCTCATGGTAATATGATCATCATCTTGGAGCCGATATCTCCCGCAAGGTTATCGCCTAATGAGTCGTGCTATATTGCTTCATCAGATTCTGTTCACCCGTACTAGACCTTCTGCTGTAAGTAACTTGAGAGGACGAGTAATAATAGTAATATCATAATATACACAACAACGTTGATAAAAAAAACAAATAAAATATAATTTTTATAGAAAAAAAAAGTACTGAACGACTTCACGCTAATAACTATTTTTTCCTCCATCAACGAAAAACACCTACCAAATTCTGACGACCCAGAGAATACCAAGAAAAGACGTGAAAATACATTCACATTGAAGTATATCCAAACCTAACCAAGGAAAAGCACCAGAATGAAAACAATTCTTAGCTCAGACCAATTTTCAACCATCTTGCCGCAAAATGTTGATATAATTTCATTTTCCTCCCATCTCAACAAATCTGATACCCATCAGCAACACAATAGCGATTTTCTTTTATAAAGCTGGAACTTACGATGGGTGAAGGGGAAACTTCACACAAAGGTTCATAGTTTACGGTAAAGCGACCCCAACATCCATCTTTGATAAAGGTGCAGTGTTCGGCTTACGTTTGCTAGGCCACTAGCTCACTCCTTACCTACCACCAATCCAGATGTACTGTAAATAGGTATCAGTGTCTGCCCAGGGTTAGGAAACGGGGGGCGAGGGAATAGCAACCTGGACCCTAAAAGTCTTGCTGAATGACAAAAAAAAATGAGAGAGAGAGAGAGAGAGAGAGAGAGAGAGAGAGAGAGAGAGAGAGAGAGGAGAGGGAGAGAGAGAGAGAGAGGGAGAGAGAGAGAGAGAGAGAGAGAGGGAGAGAGAGAGAGAGAGAGAGAGGGGGGGGGGAGGAGCACACTGAAATGTACACTCACTTCTTTTCCTACATCAATAACCTTGAAATGATGAAGGCTGCTGAAATAATTACGAGCTATTCTGTCCCCTTTAATCATTAACATAGCTATTTTTTTTTTTATCGCTAGACTAGGTCCCTTCTATCATCTTTAATGTATCAAGTTAAAGGGATGTTCGTGGGTTTTCAATATTCATAAATGAACATGACTGGTTTACTAAATGATCGTAATGCCACTGGTCTTTTGCAACAGCCTTTAGAAGAGATAACACCCGTTATAATACTAAGCATCTACAGCAGGTTGTAAAGCCTTACACCAAAGAAGAGATAAAGATTACCTCGTGGAAGATGGAAGGTATTGGCCGAGGAAAATGAGCTTGCAAAAAAAAAAAAAAAAAAAAAAAAAAAAAAAGCTAAGTAATTGGAAAATTTATAATATTCAGAGATTCTATGGGAAGTATTATGCAATGAGTTACTGGTTGGGGGGGGGGGGGGTGTTACTGAATTATGAGGTACCCTAGCCCAATATCAGTGTTAACGGATAAAGAAATAATTAAAATATTTAAAATTTTATGTAAATTACAAAATTGGCATAGAAGTAATGGGAGAGGAAATATGGATCCTTTAATCATAATCAAAGAATATATAAAATCAGGCGAAGACTGTGCAGCGCCACTAATATATGGAAAGAATAGGTGTTAAAGATCGTGATGTGGAAATTTTATTGCAAAGGGTGTTCACGATTCAGCTCCTGAAAAATAAAGGTAGCAATGGCTTTAGTTGCTTTTGCCTGGAACTAACCAATGTTTAGACAAAATACTGACACACACACACACACACACACATACACACACACACACACACACACACATATATATATATATATATATATATATATATATATATATATATATATATATATATATATATATATATATATATATATATTATTATTATTATTATTATGCTCCCTGGTCTGGGCACCAAAAATATATATATTACAGCTGGCCAGTTACATAACCTCCCTTATTCCATACTCATCTGTTTGTTTTTACAAAAATCTTGTTACACTTATATAATACCCGAGCTCTGAAAAAATTATATAACTCAAAAAGACGGCAATATATAAGCATTGAATATCCAAAGGTCTCTTACTACACTCAAAGCAAACTGGGTAATTATTATTAGGAACTATTCGAAACAACCTCTTACTTCGAATTTTAGACAGGGATATGAGAGAGCTCTGTGAGAAATACTGGTGAAAGAAATAATGCAAACTTTACAAAAATAAATATATTCTATAAAAATTTACATTAATATCAAAATTATTACCAAAATGAATCACTCAAAATATTAAATCTGATCAAAACCTTGACTAAAATAAGAAAATGTTACACTCTGAAAATTATATAATCACTGGACTTACAAGAAAATAATTTATAAAAATATCTAATCTTGATAATTAATGACAATAGTTAACCTTTAACCTAACACTAATGAGTAAACTCTTATTGAAATTTACAATAAAGTAACTAATAAACTTAGTGTTTTGGATCACACGAGGTAATCGAACACTTAAGCCAAAACAAATGCACCTCACTGCCCTCACCTAAATCTAACTGGGCCAGTTACAAAATTTTATATAATACCAGCATGTACGATAACACAATAAATTTGAAATCACCTTCAAAGTTTCATTAACGTTTGAACATACTAAACACGATATATGTTGAGGAAAAACTTATTCACTTTGGAGAGGACACACACTCAAGCCACTTGAGAAGGTGAACTTTGGTTCCTACAAAGGGATAGGCTGGAACTCTTCTGCTGCAATGCATCCCTGTAGCGCATATATATTGATTTTATTATTCTAGATCCTTCTAGGTCAGGGGGTCTAGAAGCTTGGGGGCAGTGTCTAGCGGCGTCAAAGTTGCCAACAATATCTATCGAATAGGACATCTAACCTCGCTTGCAAGGTAACCCTCTCTCAGCTAACTCCGCCCACTTCTGTCCTCGAAGCAATAGAAAAAAAAAGGAAAAAACTAACTGGGTTTTTTTAAAACATTCCAAACACGTGGAAAATATGAGAATTGCGTAATTTCTCAAAGACATGATGCAATACCTGATGAAAAAGAAAAAAAATTCATAAGCCCTCGTTCATACCTCATATGGTTCGTACAGTATACCTAAAACAAGTTTGCATAAGACTTCGTAATAAAATATGTTGAATAAAAAGTTAATACTTAAAAATAACGTAAATTTACATACACTGACTTGAATAAAAAATACAATGAAATAACGAAAGTCTTATGCAATTTACATATAATCACTTATACCTATATGAAAGAAGCTTGCCTTACGAGCTGGCTATAACCTCTTAAATACACAAATGAAATACATGAGTAAAATATTTACTCTACACAAGTCCAGTTTCGTAAGATATATATATATATATATATATATATATATATATATATACATATATATATGTATATATATCATATATATAATATATATATATAATATTATATAAATATATATATATATATTATATATATATATATATATATATATATATATATATATATATATATATATATATATATATGTGTGTGTGTGTGTGTATTTTTGTTTGCCAACAGTTACGTAAGAGGATGAGCAACTTTGTGGAGTAATGAAAACTTTGGATGTGGAGGAAATGTCCCCTAAAACTCGATGAAGTCACTGGCAGCAGGATGATGGATTGAGTTTAGGGCGATAGACTAGATGTCTTTTCGGCTTCCACTCCTGATGCCTGCAGATGATCTTACTGGAACTAGTATGGTCCAACAGGGTTCACTTGCCTTACTTAGATAGGCACTGCGCATCATAAAGAACTGGCTATCCTTTGATGAATCTAGCTAATGAATCCTCTGTGGATTTAGCCAGTCTATGGAGAGAGAAAATGACTGACTGGCCCCAAGTCCAGGACATAGTGGGGTGCTAAGAATCTCCCGGTTTTTAAATACTATCGAAAATTGGCAATCAAAATGTTAGTACCATGAATCACATTGGAAAGTTACAAGTGGAGAATGAATTTATGAAATATAGGTTAGACATCTTGCCCTAAGTGAGACACGTTGTAAAGGGGTTGGTAAGGAAATCTTAGACCAAAGCAATATATTTATCTATTCAGGAAGAACATACGGAGTTGTAAGAGAGGATAGGAATGATGATGACACCAAGAGCAGAAAAGGCATTAACGGAGTGGAAAGCTGTAAATAATAGATTGTTACTTGCAAAGTTTAAATCAAAGCAGTGCAATATGAGTGTGATATTTTGATGTGCACCAACAAATGATTCCCATGGAGAAAAAAAAGATGAATACCATGAAGAACTGCAAAGCGTAATAAATGAGAACCAAGTGAGAGGTATGAAAACTGTGATTCGTGACCTCATTGCTAGAGTTGGAAGGAATAATTAAGGCATAGAGAAAGTGATGGGTGTTGAGGGTCTTGGCGAAGTTGCAAATGTAAATGAAAATGGAGCCCACTGTTTAAGTTTTTGTTCAGCAAACAATCTCATTATTGGAGGTATTTTTTTCCAGGAAAAGGACATCCACAAATATGCATGGGCTTCGAAGGACATCCACAAATATACATGGACTTCGCCATGTGGCAATTATAAAAATCAAATATATCACATAGCAATTAATAATTTATTGACAATTGGTGCAAATATTGATAGTGATCACCAGCTCCTCATTGCTACACTGAAATTAAATCTGAAAGCACCCAACAGAAATGTAGATAGAATACCTAGATTTGATACAACCAAGCTTCTAGAAGATGAAGACAGAGAAACATTTGCAATTGATAGTAGGAATTGATTGGCAGTCTTAGAGACTTTAAGAGACGAAGAGCTGATAATTAATGAAGAATGGTAGAGCAGACAATTAATGAAGAATGGTAGAGCAGACAATTAATGAAGAATGGTAGAGCAGACAATTAATGAAGAATGGTAGAGCAGACAATTAATGAAGAATGGTAAGTAATTATAAGTCAGTTGGTCGTAAAATTTCTGGACAATCAATTATATGGAGAAAGCCATGGATGTCAAATGATACGTGGGCTACTATAAAAACGAGACAAAGAAAGAAATTAATTGTTGAAGTTATCGAGGAAGTAATGAAAATTACAAGGTAGAACATGCTAAGTATTCCAGTATTGATAGAAAGGTCAAAAGAAAAGCCAGAAATAACTGGAGAGAATATTTAGAGAGAAAACCAAATGAAGCTGACAAAGCTATGAATTCAGGGAGTGGCTATGGCGTTAAATATTGCTGATATAATTATTGATGGGCTATACCCATCAAAAAGAGAGATGGAGCTGTTATAACAAGATGAAGAAAGGAAATGATGGATGGAACATTTGAGTGAGGTCAAGAATAGAAGATATGAAGGGAATAATTTAATTGATATACCTGAAACTGAGAAAGACCTTGATGTGCCCCTGAATGAATTCAATGTGTTCGAAGTTGAAGCTATCATTAAAATTTTTAAAGAGATGGAAAGCCCCTGGATATGACGGAATAACTGCTGAAATGACTTCCAGAATACTTGCAAGATTATTTTGTAGAATTTGGTGTGAAGAGACAAACCCAGATAAATGGGAGCTAGGAGTGTTGGTGAAGATGGCAAAAAAAAGGAGATCTGCCTGATTCCAATAATTACAGAGGCATCACACTTACGTTGAGTGTCATTAAAATATATAGTATGCTTATTCTCAAGAGATTCGAAAACTTTCACCAACCAATTTTTGCCTGTCACTTTTTATAATATCCCAAGTATCATTTGATATCCATGGTTTTCTCCTTGTAACTGCATGTCCCAAAACTTCACTACCTACTGACTGATAAATTATCTACATATCACACCATTCTTCATTAATTGTCAGCTCTTAATCTCGTAAAGTCTCTAAGACTGCAAATCGATTCCTACATTCAATTGAAACTGTTTCTCTGTGCTCATCTTCTTGAAACTTAATTGTATCAAACCTAGATATTCTATCTACATTTCTGTTGGGTGCTTTCAGTTTTGATTTTAGTGTAGCAATGAGGAGCTGGTGATCACTACCAATAACTGCATCTCTATAGCTTCTTACACTTCTCAGATTTCTCCTTCTCGGTTTAATTTCCATGTGATCTATTTGATTTTTACAACTGCCACAAGGTGAAGTTCATGGATATTTATGGATGTATTTGTGCTAGAAAAGAGTACCTCCAATAACAAGATTGTTTGCTGAACAAAAACTTATGAAGTGGGCTCCATTTTCATTTGCAACTTCACCAAGACACTCGACACCCATCACATACTCTATCTACCTTGATTATTCCTTCCCACTTTAGCAATGAGGTCATCAATGACAATTTTCATTTCTCTGGGACCTCATCTATTACATTCTGCAGTTCTTCATAGTATTCTTCTTTTCCTTTCTTCAGGGAAATCATTTGTTGCTTTGATTTAAACTTTGCAAGTAACAATCTATTATTTACAGCTATCCACTCCTTTCATGCTTTTTCTGCTCTTGGAGTCATCATAATTCCTATCCCCTCTTACAACTCCATCTGTTCTTCCTGAATAGATAAATATATTGCCTTGGTCTAAGAATTCTTTACCAATCCTCTTACAACATGTCTCATTAGGGCCAAGATATCCAACCTGTATTTCATAAATTCAATCTTCACTTGCTGTAACTTCCAATCTGATTCATGGTTCCAACATTCCAATAACCAATTTTCAAGTTTTCTTTAGTATCTATTAACCAGGAGATTCTTAGCACCCAGCTACGCCCAGGAATTGGGGCCATTAAATCATTTTCTTTTTCCATAGAGTGACTAAATCCATAGATGATTCATAGGCTAGATTCATCAAAGGATAACCAGTTCCTTGTGATACGCAGTACCTATCTAACTAAGGCGAGTAACCTCTCCCGGACCATACTAATTCCAGTAAGATTATCCTGCAGGCATCAGGAGTAAAAGCCAAAAAGACATCTTGTCTATTGCCTTAAACCCAATTCGTCACCCTCCTGCCAGTGACTTTGAGATATAGGGGCATTTCCTCCACACTCAAAGTTCTTGTTACTCCACCAGGTTGCTCATCCGCTTATATAACCGTTGGCAAACATGGATTGCAAGGTTATACAGCCTAGCACTGTGTATATAAATTGGGATTTATACATATATATATATATATATATATATATATATATATATATATATATATATATATATATATATATATATATGTATAAATCCCAATATCAGATGAACCTCTTCTCCTAGAGTCGATAGTAATCAAGCTAAGCTGTTTGTTATCAAAGGTTATTAAATTTGAAGCAATGAGACTTGCTGCACCGTAGCGTATACTGATATGACAAAAAAAATATATATATATATATATATATATATATATATATATATATATATGTATATATATATATATATATATATATATATATATATATATATAGAAAAAGATACTAAGATTTTAGGTTTTGAATTTTTTGGGGGTGGGGCAGAAGACCCAACAAATGCAAGAGTGTTGATTTGATTAAGAAGAGAACCCTGGTGCTTTGGTTATGCGAGACAAAAGTAAAATGTAAATAGTTACGAGACGATGATAGGAGAAAATTAGATATTGTAGTAAAAGGTAAATAGTTACGAGATGATGATAGGAGAAAAATTAGACATTGTTATAAAAGGTAAATAGTTACGAGATGACGACAGCAGAAAAAAATAGATATTGCTGTAAAAGCTAAATAGTTACGAGACGACGACAGGAGTAAAATTAGACATTGTTGTAAAAGGTAGTTACAAGACGACAGGAGAAAAATTAGACATTAATGTGAAAGGTAGATAGTTACGAGATGGCGACTGCAGAAAAATAAGACATTGTTGTAAAAGGTAAATAGTTACGAGACGACGACAGGAGAAAAATTAGACATTGTTTTAAAAGGTAAATAGTTACGAGACGACGACAGGAGAAAAATTAGACATGGCTGTAAAGGGTAAATAGTTACGAGACAACGACAGGAGAAAAGTTAGACATTGTTTCTTAGTTAATTAGAAAGTGTAGAACTAGGAACCAGACAGTGCTTGCGGTGGCAGAATAATTACGGGGAGGGGGAAAATAATAGAAATTTGTTACCTAGAGGATTATATAGTTAAGTTGAGTGTGGAAGGATACATAGGTGTGACTTAGTACAAATCGCCCAAGGGTGGAGGGAAATTTTTATTGAAAAAAGGTGTCTGCGTTAGACGTTCTGAATACAAAGATTGATTGAATACGAAAAGATGGCATTGGTAGTTGGTAGAAAGTTGCTGGAGTAAATATGTAAGCGTTTGATAAAGGCTTCACAGTTGGATATACATGTTTTCCAAAGGAAAACATTCATGAACATCCTTGGGAAAACGAAAAGTTTACCTGTCTTTATGTTTGGACAAAGTAGATGGAAGAGCAAGTTGATGAATGTAATGGGGATAAGATGATGTGGAATAAGGTAAATGTAATTGTTATTTGCTAATAGGGAAAGTTAAGAGAAATGTAAGTTAATGAAGAAGAGGAAGGAATGAAAATGTGGCTGTGATTGTAATTAAAATGCGTACATTGGATAAGAAAGAAGAGGCGTTATACGTACTGCAGTAAGGAAGGAAGAGGGAATAAAAACAGTAAGAGGTGGAGTGAAGAAATGAGAGGAGAAAGAAACAACAAACCTTTTGTTCCCTTTTTCAATCTACCTTTCTTATGAACCGCTCTCGAGCAACGCTAGTGCTACTAAAATGAAAATCCAAAAGTTTTAAGGCATGAAAATATTGACTGCTTATCATTTCTGAAAGTTATTAATTGGATCTAGTTGAAATTAATTAAAGTGTTTCATTGTAGGCACAAAATTACTCGCAACACTTGTGATTTTTAACTGATTAATTATGCAAAAATCCTCTTTCACACACATGACGTCTGAAGCAAAAATGATTATCAAAACTTAAAGGAAAATTGCTATTTCAGATCGAGTTCTATTCAACTTACAAAGTAAGATTTAATTAAGCCACCTAATAAGCTTCCTGATGCTGCTGCTTATGTGTCTTTGGCGCAGACCACTTAATAAAAGTTCCTCATACTTGACAGGCTAAAGCCAGTTATCAGAAGATTATCTCACAGAAGCAGCCTGGGAAAGTGCTGGCCAGATGTGGTAAATTGGGTGTTGGTACAGAAGGGTTGCATATCCAAAAAACAGCCAGAGCGCAAGCTATATAAAGGTTTATGGTGTCATGCGAGTTGAAAATGTTCACTGCACTGCACATGAGAGTTTTAGGTATGAATAGGATGACAGTAATGCTTTGGATGTTCAAATTTATGTGACTCATCTTTGATTCAAAAAGGAAAAAATAACATATAGTGTGTTTTTTTTCTGTTGAGCTACCTCTTAATAAAAGATAAAGCTTACTGGTAAGTGTATATACATAATTATGTATATAGATAAATATATACCTATATATATATATATATATATATATATATATATATATATATATATATATATACACCTATATATACACACACACACACACACACATATATATATATATATATATATATATGTATATTTCCGCATATTTTAAGTCTATCAAGAGACTTCATTGCCAGCGGTTAGTGATAGAGTATGTATGTATGTATGTATATATATATATATATATATATATATATATATATATATATATATATAGGTATGTATGTATATATATAATATATATATCATGTTCACTGGACATGCATTGAATAAAGTCATTTATAGTCCTTGGACCACGCAGAATTTTAATCAGAGATAAATACATATTCAGTTAACATTTTCAATATTTCATGTTTTTCATATATCGGCTTTGATTTAATTTAAGAGTAATTTAGGCCACGTGCACGCACGACCGATTTAGAAATGTCACAGGGTATTCGGTTTATGGGATGCGATCAATCCTATGACATAGTCACTAAAAATCATCCTCGGTGATTCAGCCTCTATATGCAAGGTGAAATTCTACAGGGAATTTTTCTGCAGGTTTATTTTTCTTCCTTTACATGTTAAAAGAGCTCGAGACAATCACACGGAAACGTGTGTAAAAAGGCTAAGACTCTTTTCAGTTGATAACTGCACTTCATTATTTTACACGAAGGCAATAATTCACACATTAACAAAGGCCAAAAAATAAATCTGAGAGACAGCAAAGACGAGAAATATATTTGGTTTCTGAATAGCATACCATACACGCTTCTTGTGATCCTTCCAATAAAAACGAACATTTACTTTGAAATCCAAAATGTTGATATATTGCGAGTTTGTTTTTACTAAGGATATGCAAGACCATCACATTACAATTAGGTACAATCATTAGGTAAAAACAATAAATGGGTACGAAATATTTCTTGGAAGCGTACTGTTTGTCCTACATTACCTGTAATATAAAATAAAAATCCTTAGATGATGTTAAATATGTAAGGTAGGATCGGATGAAGTGTTACATGCTGTCTACTCGAATACTGATATGTTAATAAAACAACAAGAAGAATGTTAATCAAAGCAATAGCCTATGAAAAATAATAAATGGCCAACATTTAATGTATCTATCAAAGAATGCAGCAATAGGCCCGACACAAAATGTGAGTTATGCCCGCAAAGAAAACATTACACACAATACCGATCTACCATCGACTATAAAATATTTCCCATACCTGTCAAACTATTCGTACTGTCCTTATCCTATGTATGACTACAATTTGTGTTCAAATGCAGTTAATAAATTCACAGTATTGCTCAAGCAATAATGTGTCCTTTGTAGAAAGACTTGGATTCTAAATTTTCCCCGTATAGTTTTCGGTGGAATTAAGATCATGCATTGCATATTTAAATATTACTTCATAGAGAAGGACTAGTCCAAATACCTGATTTCAAGTCACGAACGCCTAGACTTTTCTTCGTATGTCCCTTCTGTAATTTGTCACAGTTGAATATAAACTAATAGCATTGTATACATTCTTATCTGACCTCATTAATCTGTCATGGTATGGTCACCATCATTCAATAAAACAATCTTTATCCATCTTTAAATCACTAAACGAACCCGAACTGTAATATGCAAGGTCTCTTATAAAATTTGTTATAGCATTACATTCCAAAAACAAGAAATTTCGTTTATTCTTGAAAACCTTATTATCTTCAATTAACGATTACACATCATATTTGCTTATACCCATCCAATTCAAAACACGCATAGAATAAACAAAACAGTCGACAATTAATTTTAAATTACCATGACTGAACAGAATATCAATATCAAAAGGAATCTCATGTACCAACTCTAAATTACAGCGCTTTACTTCCGATCGACAGAATGTTTACAACAACTTTACAAGATATTACCAGTAATTGTACCCAATAACGCTTTTTAAGGCTATACTTTATTTTTATCCCAAAACTCCACTAATTTACCTTATGTTTCCAATCGTGTTTTCTAATCATCATCTCCTCCCACGCCTATTGACGCAAAGGGCCTCGGTTAGATTTCGCCACTCGTCTCTATCTTTTTTTCGTCACTAACTCCCAGCTGGGGGCCATTCTATCCCTTTCAGTTTATATACACTGACTAAATACATAGAGGATTCATTGGCTAAATTCATCAAAGGACAGCCAGTTCCTTGTAATGCGCTGTCCCTATCCAACTAGGATAAGTGACCCCTGCCGGTCCATACTAATTTCAATATGATCATCCGCCAGGCATCAGGAGTGGAAGCCGAAAAGACATCTTGTCTCTATCGTCTTAAACCCAATCCGTCACCCTGCTGCCAGTGACTTCTTCGAGATTTAGAGGGGCATTTCCTTCACACCCAAGGTTCTTGTTACTCCACCAGTTTGCTCATCCGCTTATATAGCCGTTGACAAACATGGATTGCTAAGATACACCGCCTAGCACGGTATATATTACACAAAAATAGTCCATGATTATCACAACATTAAAAACAAACACTTACCTTAATTCTTCAACTTTCATTCCTCGTCTGAGAAAAAAATTAGTTCAGCCCGTGATGTTTGTCATGTATGTCGTATTAAAAGTCTGCCAGCATACCGGAAAAGATATTGCAAATTTCACAATCACATTTTAGAATAAGGTCAGAGGCCCAGCCCACGCCTCACGAGGCTTCTTCAATAAGAAGCTTAATTTTTCCTTACTCTGATAAAATTTTAGCTTGGCTCTTACGCTTACTATTACTAAAAGCAATATCTAAACAAAAATGTTCAAACACACACACACACACACACACACACACACACACACACACATATATATATATATATATATATATATATATATATATATATATATATATATATATATATATAAATAAAATCATTATCATCAGCCGTTACTTTTCTACTGCAGAACAAAAGCCTCTGACATGTCCTTCCACTTACGTCTGTTTATGGTCTTTCTTTGACAGTACACACACACATACTTTCTTAGTTCGTCAATCGATCGTCTTCTCTTTCTTCCGCTGTTTCTTTTGCAATCTATAGGGACCCATTGTGTTATTCTTATATCTATTATCTGCCACTCTCATTACATGTCCTCCCAATTTCCATTTCTTTTCCTTACGTTGTTAGAATATCCTCTTCTATATTTTTCTCTCCTATCCATGTTGCTTTTCTTTCTGTCTCTTAGTGTTATACCCATCATTATTCTTGTCATAGTTCTTTGAGTTGGAAATAGCCAATGTTCTAAGGCTTTAGTAAGGCTCCAAGTTTCTGATCCATAACATTATATATATATATATATATATATATATATATATATATATATATATATATATATATACATATATATATATAATATATATATATAATATATATATATATATATATATATATATATATATATATATATATATATATATATATATATATATATATATATATATATATATATGATGTTGTTATTAGTGATAGGAAGCGTACCCGTTATGCTAAAGAGAGAGAGAGAGAGAGAGAGAGAGAGAGAGAGAGAGAGAGAGAGAGAGAGAGAGAGAGAGAGAGAGAGAGAGAGATTGGAATAATTCCTGTTCTTCTGAGGCTATGGAGTCCATATGACAGTATTACTGGCAGGAATAACAAAGAAAAGATCTAAGCCTAGCCAAGTTACAAAGAAAGTGACTACGTGTTTGACAAGCAAGAAAAATACTAAGCAACAATTCTGTTTGTTAGGATGTCAAGACAGCTGAACGGAATATAGAGACGGACAGAAGCTCTTAATACAAATAGGCTTTAACTCACCCAGCTACATACTTTTGAAGGAAACCTAAGGCCAAAGTAAGTATTCGTAAAGCACTAATATCATATGGTGCAAATCCATTATATGTTCTGTAGCGTTTTAAATGGGTTTATTGTTTAACATTCTCATGAAACTCCTGTGACGATATCCACACAGAATGATTCATAGGAAGGCAGCGCATTTCCTAACGTCAAAATTTAGCTTTACGTCAAAACATGTAGCTGGGTGAGCTGGTGTATTTGCAGTAAAGAATCTTTGCCATTTCCTGTATATTATGTTCAAACAGATATTATTATTATTATTATTATTATTATTATTATTATTATTATTAGCCAAGCTACAACCCTAGTTGGAAAAGCAAGATGCTATAAGCCCAAGGACTCCAATAGAGAAAAATAGCTCGGTGAGGAAAGGAAATAAGGAAATAAATAAATGATGAGAACAAATTAACAATAAATCATTCTAAAAACAGTAACAACGTCAAAACAGATATGTCATATATAAACTATTAACAACGTCAAAACAGATATGTCATATATAAACTATTAACAACGTCAAAAAAGATAAGTCATATATAAACTATTAACAACGTCAAACAGATATGTCATATATAAACTACAAGAATTTATGTCAGCCTGGTCAAAATAAAAACATTTGCTGCAACTTTGAACTTTTGAAGTTCTACTGATTCAACTACCCGATTAGGAAGATCATTCCACTACCTGGTCACAGCTGGAATAAAACTTCTAGAATACTGTGTAGTATTGAGCCTTGTGATGGAGAAGGCCTGGCTATTAGAATTAACTACCTGCCTAGTATTACGAACAGGACAGAATTTTCAAGGGAGATCTGAATGTAAAGGATGGTCGGAGTTATGAAAAATCTTATGCAACTTGCATAATGAGCTAATTGAACGACGGTGCCAAAGATTAATATCTAGATCAGGAATAAGAAATTTAATAGACCGTACGTTTCTGTCCAACAAATTAAGATGAGAACCAGCAGCTGAACACCAGACAGGAGAACAATACTCAAAACAAGGTAGAATAGATTGATCACCGAAAATCTTGTAAGACTTTCTCAATAAGCCAATTTTTTGTGCAATTGAAGAAGACACAGACCTAATGTGTCTCTCAAAAGTAAATTTGCTGTCGAGAATCACACCTAAAATTTCAAGTCATACAAATTTAAAGAAACATTTTCACTACTGAGATCCGGGTGTTGAGGAGCCACCGTCCTTGACCTAATTACAATCATACTTTGAGTTTTGTTAGGATTCAACTTCATACCCCATAATTTGCACCATGCACTAATTTTAGCTAGATCTCTAACAAGGGATTCACCAACCCCAAATCTACATTCAGGGGATGGAATTGATGCAAAAAGAGTAGCATCATCTGCATATGCAATAAGCTTGTTTTCTAGGCCAAACCACATGTCATGTGTAAATAGGATGAAAAGTAATGGGCCAAGAACACTACCCTGTGGAACACCGGATATCACATTCCTATACTCACTATGGTGCTTAAAAAATCAATAATAATGCTAAGAAACGACCCACCCACTCCTAACTGTTTGAGTTTGAAAACAAGGGCCTCATGATTAACACGATCAAAGACAGCACTAAAATCAAGGCCAATCATACGTACTTTCTGACCACAATCAAGGGATTTCTGTACAGCATTGGAGATTGTAAGGAGGGCATCACATGCTCCAAGGCCTTTACGAAAACCAAATTGCCAACTAGGGAATAGACGGTTACCTTCAGCAAACCTATTAAGACGTTTTGCCAGAAGACGTTCAAAAGCTTAGATAATATGGGAGTTATCGAAAATGGGTGGTAATCAGTTGGACTTGAGCTACCACAAACACATTTACATAGAGGAGTAACATTACCAATTCTCCAACAAGTGCTAAAAGCTCCTCTTCTTGCTAACTTGCGCAAAATAACAGATAACTTTGGAGCTAAGAAATCTGCAGTCTTATATAGAAAAAAAAAAAAAAAAAAAAAAACCATTTGCTTAGTATTTGTCTTGCTTGTCACCAATGAGATAACAATCTTTTAGCCCACGTAGTCACTTTATAACTTGGCTAAGCTTGTATATTTTCTTAATTATTCTTGCAAGTAACACTAACCCATGAAGAATTCCACAGATACAGAAGAAAATAATTTGTTGTGATGAATCTCATTCTGTTAGTCTGTCTTGCTAACATAAGAGGTAGTTGTACAGGAAAGCGCTGTTACTAAGCAGTATCTCTCTGCATACACTGGCTTTGAAATACATAATGTTACTTTCGAAGAGCCATTGTTGCCAGGACACCTTTTATCTCCTCATACACTCTCTTCGCTCTGGCTTTGAGTAATCAAGGATTAGAAATGGGAAGAGAAACAATAGCTCAATTCTCAAGAAAATATTCGATAAATAGTTTCTTAAAAAATTCATAATAATAATTACTACGGAAAACGGAAAAAATGAATTATGGATTTCTGGAATCAGGGCCACATAGCTTAAGGCAGGGGCTAGGGAGGCCATCCCGTGCTCATGTGCCACTGAAGAAAAGCCGGCTGTTACTCTAGGAAGTATAAAGAAAGAGGTTGGATACCAGGATGCAAGAAAAAAAAGAGGGAACGGAGTGAAGTAGAAAACCAAAAAGTGGGTACAGAAAAATGTTGAAGGGACGCTTTAAAGACCATTTAGCAATGCTTAGAGGGTCCAGCGTGAGGTGCACTGACGGCACGGCCTTCCTACAGAAATAAAAAGAGGTTAAGGAAAAATTGCGAAACCCATAGGTAGGGATTCAATTGACGATTTACCAGCAGAGGCTCTTGTGTTTGAAATCTCATAATTCAAATCCTTCAAAACTGTAGATATCAGACAATTTATTTCCCAATATCCCTCTCTTTCTCTCTCACCTTGTCTGGGAGTGAGTCGTGGTCTTTTATTTGGACATATTCATGGGTGTTTCTTGGTTGGGGACACGTGGCCGACAGGACAAAGCAGAGTGGGACAATAGAACATAACCGAAGCACTGAAGAAATGAATACTGAAACAAGGTGAAATATCATAAGTTGGTCAATACACAGAGTACACAATTATTTTCATAAGCCTACTCACCTCGCACACCAATCATGTATACTTTCCATTGTTTAAAAGCTTATTTTTCTATGTGCGCAAAAAAAGGGGGATGGACAAAAGAATGCTGTCTCGCTAAATCCAGACTACATAAATTACAGCTCCCTTTAACCTTTGTAGACGATGTTTAACCTCTATGACGAATTCTTTAGTCTAAGAAGCGTACCTATTTGCTACGTGGTGTCACGATTAATTTTTTCTGGATTTTGTTTATTTGAGGTTGAAGACTACTAAAGAAAATGTTAGGAGCAGAAGAGCCCCGGTGAATTCTGTTTTGAGAGGAAAGGTTATGGGTTATATGAAACACACTCTCTCTCTCTCTCTCTCTCTCTCTCTCTCTCTCTCTCTCTCTCTCTCTCTCTCTCTCTCATGGCTTTATCAGTAACGCTCTCAGCTGGAAGGCTAGAGGACCCGCGTCCAAGGCTCGGGCCGGACGAGGGGCAAAAGATGGCAGCGTTCCTAAAAATTTACTACATCTCTGTTCATCTAAGCAGTATATCATGTACCTAATTGTTAGATGACTGTTCTAGTTACAGATAAGGTGGAGAAAACGTTACAGAGAGACGAAAAACAGACGTTCTATCTCGGGCAGAACCCTCATATACCATCCAAACAAGGGAGGACTTCGACAGGGTTATCATTCTATGCAGGTAAAACCATCCAAAATATATTCTCTTTCCAAATAATGAGGGAATCATTAATGAATCTGGCTGCCAATACCTCATAAAGTGTCTGAAACATTTCAATTACACTATCATTATTATCTGTACGATACTAAGCAAATAAATTACATATGAACAATAGATCTGGGAAGTGTTACATCCTGGCACTTCTACTGTACAGGTGCTAATAATCAGAGATACGAATACCAGAGAGGGCATATGTCTGTATAATACACGTGTTCAGTCTATTTGGAGGTTGACACTAGGCGACTAAAGAAATTACATCATCTTTATAATATCCTCAACAGATGGCGGAATCAAACAGGGCATATTTTCAGAGAATAAAAAAAGAAGTGGCATAAAACCAGATTTTGAAGTTACTATCGATTTTGTGCGGGTTTGTTGGTGTTTCTTTTATTTCTGGTTGGTGCGAGAAAACAGATATTTTAAATAGAAAAAAAATCTGAGTTAATAAAGTGTTGACTCGGTAGATTATTGTTTTCCTTGGTTTTGATTAATTTGACGAAAGCACTGTATTGCTTTGGCAGCAAACTTCGAAGTAAAGAGACGTTAAAACATGAGAAGACATGGGAAGAATGGTTTATTGGAATTAGAAGAGATACAAGATTATCTTTTCCTAAGTTTATGCTTTGTGCGATTAAACCAAGATTATAACATCATTATTAATGGAATGACGATACGATGGAGCAATGATTTTCCTTTTGCGATCATTGGCACAACGAAACAGCATCTTTACTGAACATAATTCTATGCGCTATATGTGAAAAGAATAGAATTTGCATTCACGGCTCAAGAAAGACGAATCATCAAAATCACCGAGTCAAGAAAGTTGTGTGATTTTCAGTTTTGTGGATACAGTGAAACCATTTAATGATTATTAATACTGCCATTCATGGGAATATTGGGATTATAAAATAATGCCAGCAGTGGTCATCTCTGAGTTGGACTGGTACCAATACATGGCTTACAACGACTACTAAACTGGAATTTTCAGGACTGAGAACCCAGGATACCGAGATGGCGGGGGAGCTTTTCAAGTTACAGTAACAAAGGAGGAATGCGGTAGTTAGCTGTTACTTTTAATTGGCCAGGTATTCAACCGAAATAGAAGATGAATTAACAAGAAAATAAAATAGTAAACATTAAGCTTTTTATGCAGATTGGGATTATTACAAAATCTAAAAATTGAGAAATTATCAATTTGAAAACACTGGACTACCGGTACACTCTAAAATAAGTCATTGTTACAGAAAATCATTCGGGGTGAATTATGAAGTAATTAAAGAATAGAATTTTAGATACGATTAAGCAATATTACTTTTACAAATGAGAACTATTTCTTACATATACCTTGAAATAAAGATGAAAAGCGGTATCTAGGGCAGACCAGAGCAGGATATTTTTACGTAAAGGGAGGATTATTTGCTCTAAGAAACCCCAAACGTTGGTGTATG
>NC_090746.1:29810281-29827781 GCF_036898095.1 Palaemon carinicauda | reverse complement strand
TTTGTCCATTTCTATCTGTCCCTTTTTATTACACCACAATTTTAAAATTAAAACTAATGTTTGGAAACATATTGTACCGCACGTGTATTATATTGTAACAGTATTTTTTTTTTTTTTTGTATATTGTCGTTATTACTCTCCCCTCGCACTGATAGCCTGTTTATACCTGTATCTGCTTATATTGATCTATTGGAATTTGTGTGACCTTCTTTCACTGAAGCTGTTGTTATAAAACCTCAGTCTGTTGAAATAAAGTTAGTTGCATTTACACCGTCTCTCAGTCACCACCTAACTGACGATACGCACATTGGTGACCAGCAGTGTTCACTCCCTCCCCCCCCCCCACTGCTGTGCCCTACCATTTAAGGATGCCGCCCACTGAACCTGCCTCTTCGGCACACACCGCTTCAATAATACTACTTCCTTCGCAAGCGGAGAAGCGTTTGCCAGCATGCTGAAGTTCAGTTTAGCATCAAGGGCGTAACTAGGTCAAGCAACAATGATTGAAGTTATCAAAGCCATCCCCATGGCACTTTCCCGGTAATCTCCGACTGGCTGTATGAGCAAGAGGACACCCCATAATGTACGAAGAACTCAAGTCATACTTCCTGGGGCAGTATTTGCCATCACCGGCCACCTGCATAGCGAAACTTTTTCAGCTCTCTGAACAACCATTGCGGGAACAAAAAGCTTCACTCGCCCTCAGGGAAATGACCAGTATTACTTGCTCAATATTGCTTGCCTGAAACCTGCCACTGATGGCTCTCCTCATGAAGTAAGTCCACTACGTGCCTTTTGGCTATGGCGCCTACTCGAAACTGTACGTGCTGCCATCCTCGATGTCGATATTTTGCTCATGAAGGACCTGATAACCAGGACCTGATGATCAAAGTCAACACCCTTATGGACAACAGCTACTTCACAACCTTCCAGACCTCCATCAATGCCTCCACTCCTGTCGAAGGGGATAACTATTAAACATTGACTGAAGCTGACGTGAATGCGGTAGGACACAGATGCCCACCCCGTGACATGCCGGAGCAGCGACAAAGCCACCATGACCAACATATACCACCACTCGCTTAAGTACCAACCATTCTAGCCACTTACTGACGGCCATCGGCCACAGTTATACTACTACTATTCCAAATTTGGGGCTGCTGCAAAATGTGTGAATGATTGTCAGTGGCCAAAAAACCTTATGTAGGCCATTGCTTGCAGCATTGGGCTTCCCATCACTAATCTTTGCTTTTTACATGATGCAGGTATGTGTCTGCGATTTTTGGTCGAGACGGGTGCTTGCCGTTCTCTTCTGCCAAGACCACTCTCCAGGACATGATGTAGTCTGTATAAATCTGTCGACATCCGCCTTGTTGCTGAAGTCACATTGCCAATCTTCGGTGCAGATATCCTCTCACAATTCCACCTCCTGGTCGATGTAGCTTATCGACGGTTAGTCAACGCAGATTCGTACTCTTCAGCACCTCTCCAACCCACCTCCTCCAACCTCGCTCTCCATATCAGATCACCCATGGATGCCTACGTCCACCTTCTCACATCGTACCCGGAAGTTTTCCGCCCTGAACTTCATCAAAAGCCCAAGGTTCCTGCAAAACACAGTATTTATTACTATATCAAGACGACAGGCCCCACAGTGTTCGCCAGATTCAGACGTCTGGGACTGAATCATCTAGCAGCCGCTAAACAAACGTTTGCCAAAATAGAAGAAATGGGCCTTTGCCAAAAGACCTTAAGCCCATGGTCGTCACCCTTACACACTGTCTTGTAGGAAGATGGCTCTCTGTGTCCGTGTGGGGATTACAGGTGCCCAAACATGCAGACAGAACTGGATCACTACTCCCTCACATATAATATCGACGGGACCTCTTACTTGCACAAAGTGAAGGTTTTCTCCATGCGCAACCTCCTGAAGGGGAATCATCAGGTGCCCATGAACCCAGAAGACATCTCCAAGACCTTCATCACCACCCACTTCGGTATATACAACTTCAATCACTCCTTCATAATGCTGAGGCCACTTTTCAACGTCTCATGGACGGCATCTTAGGGGAATCCCTCTGTGTGTATGTTACGTGGACGAACTATTTGTGTTCACATCCTCCACAAAGGAACACCTCCGTCATCTATGCATCGTGCTCGACTGCCTACAACAGAACGGCCTTGTTGTCCAGTAGGCAAGTGTACCTTTGACACCAACAAATCATCGTTCTTAGAGCACCACATCACTCCTGAAGGAGTCCACCCACTACGAGAAGGTAACAGCCGTTCAGAACTTCCCCATGTCCTCAACCTCCAAAGCTTTGCAAAGTATTCTTGGGCATGATAAACTATCTTCACTGTTTCCTGCCAGTCATCGCTGCCACTCTAGCCCCCTCTACGTCTCCCTCAAGGGCCAGCCAAATGACCTGAAGTGGAGTCTCCTTCAAGAAGCGGCCCTTTCAAGAGGCAGCCTTCTGCAACACAAAGAATGCCCTATCAACCACTGCTACTCTCACTTTTCTCGTACCCACATGCACCCTTCCGTTTCTCCACCAATGTCAGCGACTTAGCTATTGGGTCAGTCCTCGAGTAGGTGGTCAACGGCTCGCCCCGGCCATTGGCGGCATACTTGTGTTCGCTTCCTTCACAAAGGAACACCTCCGTCATCTATGCATCGTGCTCGACCGCCTACAACAGAACGGCCTTGTTGTCCAGTAGGCAAGTGTACCTTTGACACCAACAAATCATCGTTCTTAGAGCACCACATCACTCCTGAAGGAGTCCACCCACTACGAGAAGGTAACAGCCGTTCAGAACTTCCCCATGTCCTCAACCTCCAAAGCTTTGCAAAGTATTCTTGGGCATGATAAACTATTTTTACCGTTTCCTGCCAGTCATTGCTGCCACTCTAGCCCCCTCTACGTCTCAATCAAGGGCCAGCCAAATGACCTGAAGTGGAGTCTCCTTCAAGAAGCGGCCCGTTCAAGAGGCAGCCTTCTGCAACACAAAGAATGCCCTATCAACCACTGCTACTCTCACTTTTCTCGTACCCACATGCACCCTTCCGTTTCTCCACCAATGTCAGCGACTTGACTATTGGATCAGTCCTCGAGTAGGTGGTCAACGGCTCGCCCCGGCCATTGGCGGAATACTTATGTTCGCTTCCTTCACAAAGGAACACCTCCGTCATCTATGCATCGTGCTCGACCGCCTACAACAGAACGGCCTTGTTGTCCAGTATTCAAGTGTACCTTTGGCGCCAACAAATCCTCATTCTTAGAGCACCACATCACTCCTGAAGGAGTCCACCCACTACGAGAAGGTAACAGCCGTTCAGAACTTCCCCATGTCCTCGACCTCCAAAGCTTTGCAAAGTATTCTTGGGCATGATAAACTATTTTTACCGTTTCCTGCCAGTCATCGCTGCCACTCTAGCCCCCTCTACGTCTCCCTCAAGGGCCAGCCAAATGACCTGAAGTGGGATCCCCTTAAAGAAGCCCGTTCAATAAAGCATGCCCTATCAACCACTGCTGCTCTCACTTTTCCCGTGCCCACATGCACCCCTCCGTCTCTCCACCAATGTCAGCGACTCCGTATCTCCACCAATGTCAGCGACTTAGCTACTAGGTCAGTCCTCGAGCCGGTGGTCAACGGCTCGCCCCGGCCATTCGCCTTCATCAGTAGAAAACTGTCCAAGGCACAATATGGATACCCTACCTTTGACCGCGAATTTCTGGCAGTGCAATTGGCTGTCCGTCACTTTTGCCACTTCTTGGAAAGTAAACCCCTCGTCATTTGCACGGACCACATGCCTCTGGTGCAGGCCTTCACTGTACAGTCCAACACCTGGCCCGCCCGTCAACGCCTACATCTCTCCGGCGTGGCTGAATACAATTGTACCCTTCAGCATGTCCCTGGAAGAATGAATCCCATTGCCGATGCCATGTCAAGAAACATTGTCCGCCATTCACCTGAGATTGGATTGCAACACCTAGACAGAAGCCTAATGAAAAGATTCAGAGTACCAAGCATTTAGGACATTCTGCGCATCCCTCCGTTGGGAGGACGTCCTTCTTGACGACTCCAACGCCACCCTCCTCTGTGACGTCAGTACTGGTAGACCTAGACCGTGGATACCTTCTCCCATGAGCCAACATGTGTTTGATTACATTCATGGCCTTTCACATCCCTCGCGCCGTTCTACTGCACAACTACTGAAGGCAAAGCTAATGAGCTTCAGATATTATTACTAGGTTATGCAAAGGACTCGGTTAGAGTTATTACTTGTGATAAGGCATTTGAGGAATGTTTAAATGTTATCAAAGAATATGAGAAAGCTTCAGGTGCAGTTCTTAATAGAGGTAAAACTTCTATTAGAGGCCTTGGTAACTGGGAAGAGAGAGAAGTATGGCCTGATCATGGTTTACAAGTTTTGAACGGTTATTGTAAAGTTTTAGTTATATATCATAGCAATAGTTATTAAACAGGTCTAGATATGAATTGGAAAAACTTAGAAAGTGGCATAAACAAAATCATTAGTATCTTTCACAACAGGAAGTTAACCGTGTTTCAAAGAGCAATTATACTAAATTGTAAAATTTTAGCAAAGGTATGGTATACAGCACGTTTACCCAATTTCAGTGGAATATGTTAAAATTATTCAGAAATTTTCAAATATCTGTGGAATAGCAACTGTGAACCTATTGCAAGGAAAACCATGTTTTTGTTCAAATTAAAAGGTTGTTGTGGGATTAAAGCAAAATCAGTCATGTTTATTACTTTTCTGAAAAGTTTAAAAAATAAGTCTTTTCCTTATCAATTGATTATTTATTAATGTAAAGTCAGAGCCACCTTCCTATTAGAATATGAATGTCAATTTCAGGACTACTATTTTTCGCCTAGTTTTTATGAATGTAGGATAAACATTTTACGATTGATTGATTGATTGATTTAGAGTTTTCAGGCATCCTGACTTCTAAGGTCATTGAAGCAGTGCTCATAAGACGACCTCGTATCCGGATATCAATACAAAAGATGTATATGAGCTTTTAATGAAAAATTATGAATATGTTCCAAATATTGAAAACTGTACCCTTTATTTAACTGGAAATTAATTTTGAGGCATGTAAATAATATGCATATAAAGAATAAAAGTAGGGAATTTTTTTTCAAGTATGTACATGAAGTATTGCGTACAAATGATAGATTATGATGAAAATAAAAGATGCAAAAGACTGTTACTCTGGGTGTATAGAAATTAAGATGCATAAGGTATATTTCTGTCCCTTAGTTAATAATTTATTGTTTTAGTTTTTAATTGCTCAATAAATGCTTTAAGTTGAAAATTATTAATAGATTAAGGATTTTAAAGCTAGATTTTGAAGCAGATTCAAAGAAGGATGAAAATATGGCAATGGTTATAATAGCGGATTTTATTGCAGGGATATGGATGGGAAGATACTCAAGAATTTCAAGTACTGACCCGCAATTACTTAAATAAAAGCAGAATGATAAATACGTTTAATGTAAATAAAATAGGATTTAAACTTCTATTAAAAAAGTATTCACGACTCGATATATTTTTTATATAAAACATATTTAGATATAGTAAAAATTTCAATTGAAAATACACTATAGGTAAAATAAAAAATTTATGTAAATATACTATGCTGTATATATGTTATAAACTGTAAGATTGTAAATGTCTATTTCATAATAAAAGATAAAAAAAAATATATATTCAATGCTTCTTCGCATTAATTATTCAGTAAAATTAATGCATATCATCCAAGTCTCTTAAACGAGGGCAATCTCTTAAGAATATTACGGATATAGCCTGAATCATCATGAATTGCTAGTTTGGAAAAAAATATGCAATCATGTGTAAATATTTGAAATATGCTATGTCATTAAGAATAGGCGAAAAAAAAAGAGAGCAAGCTGTTGTTCTGCTCAGAAACACGGTAAATTCCGCTTATTTAATAATATTGTGGAAAAATATCTATAAAATTATGAGGGTTATCATCTCTTTGTCGCCAATGCACTTACACGTCCGATGTAGTTACCTCCGTCATCGAAGTTGGAAGGAGGTTATGCTTTCGACCCTGTTTCTGTGTTTGGAATTTTTTTTTTCCATCTAATTTCCTATTTATTTTCGAGATAACATGTTCGAAAATTTGACTAATGTGATATAATTACTCAACATTCAGAGCAGACATAAGTTGAGAATTAAATGATGGCTATAATTCAGATTACCTTCCTTCACTCTGTGGTGTGTGCGTTGGATTAAAATCTAAACGTCGTCTGCGGAGGCACTGCTCGGGGTTCGACGAAATAAAAATGAGTTATAAACTTTTCACATCGGTCTGAAATTAACAAACTTAATTTGATTTCAATAACTCGAAGACAGGAACTAATCATGCGGCATCCAGGATGTATAGAGGATACGGACTTACATTACGACCAGATAAGGGAATGAAAACATTTGCTGATTAGTTTAACATGCTTCCGGGTAACTGTCCAATAATCGAAATAAAATGCAGGATCGTCAGTTTTGTCCCCGTAAAGGTTATTAAAGACTCTTTTCAGTTTATTGAAGAAAGTCTTTTTAATTTTTATTGGACATGATAATCCATGAATTTTTACATTCAACAGTAATATCTGATGATAATCTTGATATCTAAAAGAATTGCAGATCAGTAGGCGACACAAGTTTTCTCTATATAATTTTTAAAAGCATTTCACAATATATCCTGGCATTTTGTCGGACAGCAAGGACTTCGGTTGCTTGAGATAGCAAGTATATATAAACAAATATACAACGCAACGACATTCAAAACAAACACGAATAGAAGTAGTGCATTGCATACTCCTATCTTGCCCTAAGAATGGATTTACTTGACAAGATGGCAACGTGACCAAATTGTGACATAGTGTGTTACCTTCACAACTTCACCCTATGACTGTCCAAGTTTTTCTTATTTTTTCTTACTTCGAAGCCAGTCTGCGCGCCTATGCATTTGTTTGCACTTTCTAAGGCTGAGCAAGAAACCAACCTTTAAAAATCAATTTATTTATATATATATATATATATATATATATATATATATATATATATATATATATATATATATATATATATATATATAATATAGCTTGTTATAGTTCTATTTTTTTAGTTCGTGAGTTATATGACCACCATGGAATTATGATACTCGTTTACGTAGCCTATTAATAATATTCTTTAATGTATTTCGCAGTGACTGGAAGGTTAGAGTATAATGTAACATCATATATTTGGAAGCTATAATTCATTCCAGCCAGATAATTGTTAAACTTTAAGATATAAATATAAATATAAATATAAATATAAACATAGATATGTACACAATTATACGCATACTAATTGCACACATACCTGAGTATGTAAATACGCAGACACGCACACACACACACACACACACACATATATATATATATATATATATATATATATATATATATATATATATATATATATATATATATATTTTTTTTTTTTGAGACAATCAAAGAAAAAGACTCTAAGAGTTTCAATTTCGGTATGTTTTCACTATTGAGTCAAAGGTGAACTCGAGCAAAAATCTTCTGTAGCATCAACGGGTCTGACGTTATACACAGCGTGGGCATCAGCAGTGCGTCGACCCCAGACCTACACAGATCTCTCTTCCAAAACCAACCAATTCACCCCAGTATTGTTTGGCACTTACTTGACTTCCCTTACCCTCTTCCTCCAAAAACTTTTGAAAAATTAGCTACTTCCACCACCGTATCGTTCTGTATCACTTTTCATTGGACAGACAACCCTAAATTAAGGTAATTCACCTTTCTATCAAAGTGAATACTTTTCTACACGGTTGGGTTTTCTTCAACATTTCCCCCTCACCAACCATTCTTCTTCCATATTTACTATACGAAGAATTTATTTCAACAGCTACCAGATGTTTTTCACCCTCATTCAAATTTCACATCTCATTTCCATATTGTAGTTTACCCAACAATCCCATCATATGGCGTATCCCAACTTTGTCTTCCATGAACCCTTTTGCTCTTCCAAAACATTTGGACACTTATTCCTCATATGTTCTGTGATTCACCTTACTTGTAGACTAATATCACCTAATGAATTGAATGTGGAAAACTTACAAGAATCAAACATCATTCTTCAAGGATGCATAAATGACAACATTCATTGTTCCATCTTTCACAGTTTACGTTAAACATTATTACCATTTACTTTCAACGTTCATTCCTTTCACAAACTCTCTTCTTTACCAAAACTGATAACTTCCCCTGGTTAAATATAAACTATAAATCTTCTGTAAACGTTAGATCCTCCAAAATCCGTTCATGGCTCTTTTCTTGCCTAGAAAAATGGCAGTACATCTCCTATCCTTTCCCTGATTTCTATGGAAAATTGAAAGTTTTTATTGTTTCAAAAAGAATAATGAAGGATAGGCAAAACTATGTAAAAGATATGATATTAGTACTCTGATAAGCCACCAAATAACAGTTTTAACATTTTTTTCAAAAATTGATGCACAAGAATGAAATAGAGGAGTTTAAATGAAAATAAACGAGCGGTGACCAAGTCTATTAAAGGAGATAAAGTATGGAGTAGTGGTTATGCAGTAGCCACTTGGCGTAAAGCAATAAAAAATAACACGTCCATCATAATAATGCTCTTACATCATCATCAATCAGTAACTGAAGCAACACTACTATGATATGAAAATTATGTCCCATATCTTTTACATTTAGGGGATTAGAATGGATAAACCACCGATTCTATCACTTATAAAATCATATCAAAGAGAGTTTGAGAGCGCCTTGCTGAGTATTAAAAAATTCCGTAATATTACATATCTTGAAAGCGTGTTTTGTGCTTGAACCATTCAATTTCCTGCTAACAATTTGAGTGATATCTTCTATTGACATTTTGCAGCACAGTTCTACACTCCATTTTCAAATATTAGCTAAGGATGAACGTTAATTTTCATACATCAGATTCACGATATTATCATTTAGGCCAAATTACTCATAAAGTCAAACTATTTTAGGTGTTTCAGCTGATTGTATACGATATTTTACCGAATCTCTGTTTTGCAAGTAGTTATATTTCATTAATTCATATAAAGATTAAACTTGACAAGTAAAATCTTTTAAGTTTATAATACACTTTTACTACAGAAGTAGTCTATTGGAATACTATTATGGTTCAATGATTAACTATATGAACTAGGGTTCAATTTTTGTCAGTGCGGTTAAGAAAAATACTTTTCATCGACATTCATCTCAAACTAAATTCTTTATATCAATATTTATTTCGAGGACATCGGTTTAAACAAGGCAAAACATATACAAAAATAAATAAAACAAACTATTGCACCAACATGTTTAAGACTAATCGAGATCTAAAGGTAACTCGACACGAAACAAAGCAAACCGTGACAAGACAACCGACAAAATGATGAAAGAAAAGGACAATTGGTACGATGAAATATACTCTTTCGGAGAGCACATGTTCACAATTGCTTCTTTCAAAATTATTCGGTGTACGCTTTTCTAGATCATTTGTTCACAATCCCATCATCATCATCTCCCACGCCTATTGACGCAAAGGGCCTCGGTTAGATTTCGCAAGTCGTCTCTATCTTGAGCTTTTAATTCAATACTTCTCCATTCATCATCTCCTTCGCGCTTCATAGTCCTCAGTCATATAGGCCTGGGTCTTCCAATTCTTCTAATGTCTTGTGGAGCTCAGCTGAACGTTTGGTGAACTAATCTCTCTTGAGGAGTGCGAAGAGCATGCCCAAATCATCTCCATCTACCCCTCATCATGATCTCATCCACATGTGGCACTCGAGTAATCTCTCTTATAGTTTTATTTTGAATCCTGTCCTGCCATTCAACTCCCAATATCTTTCTAAGGGCTTTGTTCTTAAATCTACTAAGTTTATTGGAGATTGTTTAATTGTCATAACGCAACTCACGTCCATAGAGTAACACCGATCTCACTAAACTGATATATAGTCTGAATTTTACATGTAGTTTCAGGCGATTTGATTTCCAAATTTTACCTAACATAGCCATTGTCTGATTTGCTTTTTTCAATCTTTCACTAAACTTCAATTCTAAAGACTGAGTACTGGAGATCATAGTTCCTAAATACTTAAATGATTCAATCTCATTAATCCTTTCCCCTTCCAATGATATTTTATCTTCCATTGCATACTCCGTTCTCATCATCTCTGTCTTTCTTCTATTCATATTCAGCCCATCCTCGTGTGATATTTCATGCATTCTGGTAAGCAAGCAATGCAAATCCTGTGGTGTCCTGCTAACAAGAACAGAATCATCACAATACTATAGGTCTGCTAAATTCCTATCACCAATCCAGTCAAATCTTTCTCCACCATCTCTGATTGTTTTATGCATTACAAAATCCATGAGGAGGATATACAACATAGGTGACAACACATTCCCTTGGAGTACTCATCTGTTCACTGGAAATTCATTTGATAAGACTCCATTAACATTAACAATGCACATGCTATGCTCATGAACAGACTTAATCAAATTTACATATTTAAGAGGAATTCCATAATAACCCAGAAGTCTCCACAAAATCAATCGGTGCACACTATCAAAAGATTTTTCATAGTCCACAAATGCCATCTAAAGTGGATTTCTATATTCTACGCATTGCTGTACAACATGTCTCAAAATGAAAATTTTTTCAGTACAACTTCTACCTTTTCTAAATCCTGCTTGCTCATCAATCTTGTCTCCAGTCTCTTTAGAATAAGCATACTATATATTTTCATAACTGACGTTAAGTGTTATGCCTCTATAATTATTGCAATCAGTCATGGCCTCCCTTTTTTGTTATTTCTACCAACACTCCTAACTCTCATTCATCAGGTTTTGCCTCTTCACGCCACATTCTACTAGTCTGGGAGTCACTTTATTTTCAGCCAGTATCATCTCGGTGGTTATTCCATCATATCCAGGGTCTTTCCATCTCTTTAGTGTTTTGAGGATAGCTTCGACTTCAAACATACTGAATTCAGTCATAGGCACATCAAGGTCTTCATCAGCTTCAGGTATATCAATCAAATTATTCCCATCATATCTCCTATTCATAACCTCACTAAAGTGTTCCATCCAACATTTCCTTTCTTCATTTTCTGTTGCTATAACAGATCCATCTCTCTTATTGATGGGTATATGCCTCTTTTTCCTTTCCCAGTCGAGATTTCATTAATAATTTTATGAGCAATTCTTACACCATAGCCACTTCCTGAATTCATAGCATACTCAGCCTGTTCTGCTTTACTGTCTAGATATTCTTTCCAGTCATTCCTGGCTTTTCTTTTGACCTCACTATCAATGCTGGAATACCATGTAATTTTCTTTACTTCCTCGAAAACTTTCAACAATCAATTTCTGTCTTTGTCTCCTGCTTATAGTATCCCAAGTATCATTAGATATCCATGGTTTCTCTTTGTAACTAAAAGCACCCAACAGAAAGATCGATAGAATACCTAGGTTTGATACAACTAATCTTATAGAGGAAGAGCACAAAGAAACATTTGCATTCGAATGTAGGAATCGATTAGCAGACTTAGACACTTTAAAAGACTAAGAATAGACAATTAATGAAGAATGGTGTGATATTAAGAACTATATCAGTAAGTTGGTAGTGAAGTCCGTTCACAATCTCTCATCTAACAAAATTATTCAGTGTACTCTTTTTAGAAACCACGTTCACGAATTCACATCTAACAATATTATTCAGTGTTCTCTTTTGATACGCATATATTCACAATCAAATCTAGCAAAATTATTCAGAGTACTCTTTTAGAAAGCACATGTTCAAAATCACATCTATCAAAATTATTCAGTGTACTCTTTGGGATAACACATGTTCACAATCGCATCTATCAAAATTACATGCATACATACATATACCAAGGCACTTCCCCCAATTTTGGGGGGTAACCGACATCAACAAATGAAACAAAAATAAAGAAAATAAAAGGGGACCGCTCCTCTCTACGTTCCTCCCAGCCTGACAAGGGACTCAATCGAGTTCAGCTGGTACTGCTCGGGTGCCACAGCCAACCCTCCCCCATTATCCACCACAGATGAAGCTTCATAACGCTGAATCCTCTACTGGTACTACCTCGGCGGTCACCTAAGGCACCGGAGGAAGCAGCAGGGCCTACCGGAACTGCGTCACAATCGCTCGCCATTCATTCCTATTCCTAGCATGCTCTCTTGCCTCTTTCCCATCTATCCTCCTATCACCCAGAGCTTTCTTCACTCCATCCATCCACCCAAACCTTGGCCTTCCTCTTGTACTTCTCCCATCAACTCTTGCATTCATCACCTTCTTTAGCAGACAGCCATTTTCCATTCTCTCAACATGGCCAAACCACCTCAACACATTCATATCCACTCTACCTGCTAACTAATTTCTTACACAAATTCTCACCCTCACCACTTCGTTCCTAACCCTATCTACTCGAGATGCACCAGCCATACTCCTTAGACACTTCATCTCAAACACATTCAATTTCTGTCTCTCCCTCACTTTCATTCCCCACAACTCCGATCCATATATCACAGTTGGTACAGTCACTTTCTCATATAGAACTCTCTTTACATTCATGCCCAACCCTCTATTTTTTACTACTCCCTTAACTGCCCCCAACGTTTTGCATCCTTCATTCACTCTCTGACGTACATCTGCTTCCACTCCACCATTTGCTGCAACAAAAGACCCCAAGTACTTAAACTGATCCACCTCCTCAAGTAACTCTTCATTCAACATGACATTTAACCTTGCACCACCTTCCCTTCTCGTACATCTCATAACCTTACTCTTACCCACATTAACTCTCAACTTCCTTCTCTCACACACCCTTCTAAATTCTGTCACTAATCGGCCAAGCTTCTCTACCGTGTTTGCAACCAGTACAGTATCATCCGCAAACAACAACTGATTTACCTCCCATTCATGGTCATTCTCGTCTACCAGTTTTAATCCTCGTCCAAGCACTCGAGCATTCACCCCTGTCACCACTCCATCAACATACAAGTTAAACAACCACGGCGACATCACACATCCCTGTCTCAGCCCCACTCTCACCGGAAACCAAACGCTCCCTTCATTTCCTATCCTAACACATGCTTTACTACCTTTGTAGAAACTTTTCACTGCTTGCAACAACCTTCCAACATCTCCATATAACCTCATCACATTCCACATTGCTTCCCTATCAACTCTACTATATGCTTTCTCCAGATCCATAAATGCAACATACACCTCCTTACCTTTTGCTAAATATTTCTCGCATATCTGCCTAACTGTAAAAATCTGATTCATACAACCTCTACCTCTTCTAAAACCACCCTGTACTTCTAAGATTGCATTCTCTGTTTTATCCTTAATCCTATTAATCAGTACTCTACCATACACTTTTCCAACTACATTCAACAAACTAATACCTCTTGAATTACAACACTCATGCACATCTCCCTTACCCTTATATAGTGGTATAATACATGCACAAGCCCAATCTACTGGTACCATTGACAACACAAAACACATATTAAACAATCTCACCAACCATTCAAGTACAGTCACACCCCTTTCCTTCAATATCTCAGTTCTCACACCATCCATACCAGATGCTTTTCCTACTCTCGTTTCATCTAGTGCTCTCCTCACTTCCTCTATCAAAATTATTCAGTGTAAACTTTTGAAGAGCAGTTCACAATCGCCTGAAGCAAAATTTCTAAGTATACTCTTTTGCTAACCAAACGTTCAAAATCGCATCTAGCAAAATTATTCAGTGTAGCCTATTCTATTGGTAGGCACACAATCACAACTGTATCTAACAAATTTATTCAGTGTAAGTTTTTGAAGAACACATGTCACAATCGCACCTAGAAAATTATCCAGTGTACTCTTTTTGAGAACGAATGTGTCACAATTACATCTAACAAAATTATTCAGTGTAGCCTACTCTTTTGGTGATAACATGTTCACAATCGCACCTAACAAATTTATTCAAAGTACTTTTTTGGAGAACACATGTTCACAATAGAATTTACCAAATTTCTTCGCTCAACATTTTTGGAGAACACATGTTCACAATCACATCTAGCAAAATTATTCAGAGTATTCCTTTGGAGAACACATGTTCACAATTTATTTACCAAATTTCTTCGATCTACTTTTTTAGGAGAACACTTGTTCACAATCACATCTAGCAAACTTATTCAGTGTACTCTTTTGGAAAGGACATGTTCAAAATCAAATCTTACAAATTCATTGGATCTACACTACTGAGGAGTCCTTTGTATAGGTGTAAGAAGAGGGTAATGTTGTGGATATTTTTTTGCACCGGGGTTAATCCAAGATTCAGCAGTAACGATTAGAATGGCTTAGTTACCGCTCCGTCTTTTTATAAAATAAAAATGAATGTGCATAGATAAAAAAAAACTTTCCATCTAAAATCATTTTCCAATTGATGGTGTAGAAAGAAGAAAAATTAAGCCCAAACCTTACTCCACTCTAGTTGTTGTCCAGTAAACGTATATCTACCAATAACACATTACATAGTTTAAGTACATAGAAAATGCATTTAAATAATATGTGAAATATAGTCAAGTTATCCCATGGTTTCGAAATCAAAATTCTACCCATAAAAAAATTTGACAATGCACCCAAGCCTACACACGCACGTGCTCGCACACATATACCAACTGGTTGTCAACCGAAGGAACACATTCCCTATTCTCCTATTCGTTATATCAGTGAATTTAAGCTACACTGGGTCTGGACAGTATTTGGATGAATAACTGACAAGAAAAGACAAGACCTGGTCTGAACATATATTCCTTGAACATACACTGGGTAAGATGTTGGGTGAACAACCTCCCCTCATACATACTCGTTGATTACAAAAACGTTAATACCTTACGAAGTCCATATTTCCGAGGAAGAGAGGAGTATGGGGTTTATGGAATGACAGATATCCAACGCAGGATTATGGTTGGATCCAATGATGTCAAAGCACTTAGCATATGTTCATGGTAAAAAGAATCTCAGATAAGCACTAACTCCTGATTCAACCACCCTTTCCCAAAGTTACTATATATATATATATATATATATATATATATATATATATATATATATATATATATATGTAAAACTAGAGAAACATAAATGATCAGTAAGATATAATTCACAACATCAAGGGAGATCTATACACGTAAAAGAATCTCAGATAAGCACTAACTCCTGATTCAACCACTCTTTCCCAAAGTTACTATATATATACATATATATATATATATATATATATATATATATATATATATATATGGATAAATATCAACACAACATCGTGTTCAAATAGAAATAATTTTCTACCTCATACTTGGGATCGAACGCTAGCCCCTTCTAATGAAAGGCCAGGTCGAAACCAACCATGCCACGAGAGCCCATAAAAGGAAATCTGAACCTGACACTAATCTAGCTGTCCGAGGATTTACCTGGTGAGACATCAGTCTCTTTACCAGCGAGTTTTACCAGATTTCCCCGGGCCACCACGTGACACAATTGGTAGTAATTCATTCAAATTACCCCTAATGAGTCAATATGGATAAATATCAACACAACATCGTGTTCAAATAGAAATAATTTTCTACCTCATACTTGGGATCGAACGCTAGCCCCTTCTAATGAAAGGCCAGGTCGAAACCAACCATGCCACGAGAGCCCATAAAAGGAAATCTGAACCTGACACTAATCTAGCTGTCCGAGGATTTACCTGGTGAGACATCAGTCTCTTTACCAGCGAGTTTTACCAGATTTCCCCGGGCCACCACGTGACACAATTGGTAGTAATTCATTCAAATTACCCCTAATGAGTCAATATGGATAAATATCAACACAACATCGTGTTCAAATAGAAATAATTTTCTACCTCATACTTGGGATCGAACGCTAGCTCTCGTGGCATGGTTGGTTTCGACCTGGCCTTTCATTAGAAGGGGCTAGCGTTTGATCCCAAGTATGAGGTAGAAAATTATTTCTATTTGAACACGATGTTGTGTTGATATTTATCCATATTGACTCATTAGGGGTAATTTGAATGAATTACTACCAATTGTGTCACGTGGTGGCCCGGGGAAATCTGGTAAAACTCGCTGGTAAAGAGACTGATGTCTCACCAGGTAAATCCTCGGACAGCTAGATTAGTGTCAGGTTCAGATTTCCTTTTATGGGCTCTCGTGTGTGTGTGTGTGTGTGTACACACAAATATATGTAAAACTAGAGAAACATAAATGATCAGTAAGATATAATTCACAACATCAACGGAGATCTATACACGTAAAAGAATCTCAGATAAGCACTAACTCCTGATTCAACCACTCTTTCCCAAAGTTACTAGCAAAGATATCTATAAAGGAAACGAATGCTACAAAAGTTTCTTGTATATAAATAGATTTTAATATAATAAAGCTTTCTTATGTTGAAAATAAAAAAAAAAGTTAAACACCAAAAATCTGGCAATCTTCGCTTTTAACTAAAAAATCAGTAATTTGCTAATTAATGTATATTTAACTAAATTAAATATATTTAAGTATATTTAAATGCTGATTCCAATGTTTACAAAATACCATACAAGGATGGCAATACATGTAGGCTAATCTATCTCGGAAAAACTAAGATATATATATATATATATATATATATATATATATATATATATATATATATATATATATATATACACACACATATATGTAAAACTAGAGAAACATAAATGATCAGTAAGATATAATTCACAACATCAAGGGAGATCTATACACGTACAAGACAAAATGAGGCTACACATCACAAAAATAACTGTCAAAAGGAAATAAGACTGCTAAGACGATTTGATTTTATTGTCTAGATTTTCTTTCATAAATCAACTCACGAGAGAGGTCAATACATAAGGCTAATGAAGACTAAAGCACAAAAACATATTACGAGTATCTCTACCACCAATGAACAGAAGGCCTAAGTACCCAGCTTAATCCAGATAAAATAATTGGGGCCACAGTGACATATGCGTACGTTCTGAACAGATATACTCAACTCCTCTCCATATCTCAACGTTCATCAGTACACAGCCAAGAGGTAGTGTCTTCCAAAATCTTTATTGTTACAATAATTTTGTTTTATGGGCATTTAATTTTATAAAAAATATTTTTACCTCAATTCTAAAATAGTAAGCATTTCATATGTAATTTTCTAAAATAAAATAAAATCTAAATGAATGAGTACAATTATATTCTGGAGTGGAATTCAATGATATATCATGATCTTCTTTACCTACATCTTTTCCCACTTTTCATGAAGGTTTAAGGTGTTTGACCACCATCCTCCACC
>NC_090746.1:29785281-29802781 GCF_036898095.1 Palaemon carinicauda | reverse complement strand
AGTCCCTTTTGTAGCTTACTTTTCTATTATATCCCCACTCATTTACTTATATATATATATATATATGTATATATATATATATATATATATATATATATATATATATATATATATATATATATATATATCAAGACACCCGTTCTTTATTATATAGGGGAGATTGGTGACATCGAATCGTCCAATGTTCCCATTAATACAGATGCTACCTCACAAAATAGCTAATATTCCTGTATCGCTGCATCTATTTTTTCTCTACGTGGCACATACAAGTATACATACCTACATACATACACACAGTATACACACACACACACACACACACATATATATATATATATATATATATATATATATATATATATATATATATATATATTACTACACAGAATTTCTATTTTCCAAAAATATCATCATAATAAATAAATTTTCCAGATACCCTTTATAATAGATTTAATATGTCACGATAACACAAACATAATTCTGCGAAGACAAATACGGATTTGTTTACTTTCCGAAGGGGTTGTGAACTTATACATATGAAAGAGATTTTAAAACTCTAATGAATGACTTTGCACGTTAGATAAAGAGGATTTTGTATATGATAAGGCCTCCTATTGTTGATATTGCAATTGGAGGCTTCACTGTAAAAGATTTATATGCTTATCTACTTTGTTGGGGTTTTATTTATCGACCGTTTTATGCAACGTCAAATCGTCATCAATATGTATCGAATTCTTATCTCCAGGAGAAAGACCCCGGATAAACGCTAAAATTTTTCCATAAAATCTATTCATCCGTCTTCAACCAAACACGGGCAGACAAGAATGCCTAAAAGCAAAATATGAAGTTACCGTTGTTAAATGTATTCTCACTATATTGCCTCCAAATTAGTTATTGACGCATGCCGATGATCATTGGACGATTTTGTTGCCATTTAATTCTATAACCATTTTTAGCTATTCCCAATAATAATAAAATCAAGAATTACAACAATATTTTTAAATTTTATATCATAATAATAGAAGACAGATGATGAGAAAGAAGTATGCAATAGAAGATGAAATATCATTAGGAGAAAGGATTGAGGTAGAATCACTTGAGTATTTAGGAAAAATGATCTCCAATACATGGTCTTTAGAATTAGAGTTTAGTCAAAGTTTGAAAAAAGCCAGCCAGACAATGGCTACGTTAAGTAAGATTTGGAAATTAAATCGCCTGAAATTACATATAAAAATCAGACTATATATCAGTTTATTAATATCGGTGTTACTGTATGGACACGAGTCATGGTATGACAATAAAACAAATGATTAAGATCGGTGTTACTGTATGGACATGAGTTATGGTATGACAATGAAACAATCTCCAATAGATCTAGTAGATTTGAGAATAAAGCCCTCAGAAGGGTATTTGGGAGTTAAATAGCAGGACAAGATTAGAAATGAAACTATAAGAGAGATTACTCGAGTGCCATATGTGGATGAGATCATGCTGAGGGGTAGATGGAGATGGTTTGGGCATGCTCTTCGCACTCCCCAAGAGAGATTAGTTCACCAAATGTTTAGCTTGGCTCCACAAAGCACTAGAAGAGTTGGAAGACCCAGCCCTACATGGCTGAGGAGTATGAAGCGCGAAGTAGGAGATGATGAGTGGAGAAGTACTGAATTGAAACCTCAAGATAGACACGACTGGCGAAATCTAACCGAGACCATTTGAGTCAATAAGCGTAGGTAGAGATGATGATGATGATATAATAAGCAGCGGTAGGATGCCTCCATTATACGAGTAACCTATCCACAACGAATTTCATTTAATCCTATTCATCAGATCTTGTCAAAACCTATGTATCAATATCGGTATAATTACAATAACTATACGGTAGCATCGATATAAGATGGCTTTATGCACTTCTAATGATATAGGGGAATATATAGACAGCTTCATGCATTTCTAATTATGTAGGGGAATATTAAGATAACAGTCCTATTATACAAAAGTATATGGAAGTTACTAAATATTGACTGCATTAGTTTTAATGAATCTTGAAAATGAAAGAATACCTAGCTAAGTTGTCACTTTTTTATCCATTAATATTACCTATCCAGCAACTAATACTGAATGAAATACATAAGCAGTAAAAATACTGATCTACAGAAAAAAATGTATGGGTACACATTACGTTTTACATAGTAGAGCAGTAAAATTAATACTTATTTCTAAAATAACAAGAGAGATATAGAGTGATATAGAACTTTATTTTGGTCGCTTTCCTTCTGAACACTTATGAATCGCCAGTCATTCCTTCATCCATAAAACTGTTAAATAGGTAAATAAATATTACGTCATTTAAGAATTTTCATATGAAGAAATGTTCATGTAGAAGTAAAACAAACATGTACGCATGCGCATGCATGCGTACATACACACATATAAATGTACATATATACATATACTTGTGCATGCATAAGATATCTATAAGGGATGTACAGCAATCCTAAAACTACATAATAATAGTGAGAAAATTCCGATTGAGAAAGGAGTTAGATAGGGAGACCCATCTCTCCTAAATTATTCACAGCGTGCGTAAAAGACGTTTTTAAAAATTTAGATGGGGAAAATGTAGGAATTAACATTAACAGGGAATACCTTAACAACTCAAGATTTGCAGATGTAGTACTATTTAGCGAATGAAGCAAGGAATTGCAAAAGATGATAGAAGATTTGAATAGGGAGAAAGAAGATATGTAGGACTGAAAATGAATATGAATGAAACCAAGATAATGTTCAATGAAAATGCAGAGACAAAAAATCAGGATTATGGACGAACCTCTACAGATTATTAATGAATATACGTACTTAAGACTGACAGTAAGTGTTTCCCCAGGGCATGAGACCGAAATTAAAATATGGAGATGGGATGGAGAGCTTTTGGTAAATAAAATGAAATTATGAAAGTAAAATGCCACTTTCTCTAAAATGATAAGTATCGAATCATATGATTCTACCAGTATTAACTTGAGCATCAGAAACTTGGAGCCTTACTAAAGCCTTAAAATATAAAGTGGTTATAACTCTAACAGCTATGAAAAGAATAATGATGGGAATAATACTAAGAGATAGAAAAAGAGCAAACTAAAGTAAATGTTGTTCTATCAACACACAAAAAAGGAAATGGACATGGGAAAGTCATATAATAAGAATGACAGATAATAGATGGACATTAAGAATAACAGAATGGGTCTCTAAAGATTGTAAAGGATGCAGGGGAAGGAAGAGAAGACGATGGATTGATAAGCTAAGAAAATCTGTAAGAATAGTCTGGCACAAAAAGACTATAAACGGACGCGAGTGAAAGTAAATGCCTGAGGCCTTTATTATTTTCATTATTATTACTAGCTACGCTACAACCCTAGTTGTAAAAGCAAGTCGCTATAAGCCCAAGGGCTCCAACAGGGAAAAATAACCAAGTGAGGAAAGGAAATAAGGAAATAAACGATAAAAGAAGTAACGAAAAATTAAAATAAAATATTTAAAAAATATTTACAACATTATAACAGATATTTCATAAATAAACTATATGAGGAATTATGTGAGCCTGTTCAACATAAAAACAATCAAAAGTTTGAACTTGTTCTACTGATCCAACTACCCGATTAGGATGATCATTTCACAACTTGGTCACAGCTTGAATAAAACTTCTTTAGAGTAATGTGTAATACTGAGGCGTATGATGGAGATGGCCTGACAATTAAAATTAACTGCATATCTAGTATTACAAATAGGATGGAACTGCCCAGGAAGATCTGAATGTAAAGGATGGTCAGAATTATAAAAAATCTTATGCAACATGCATAATGAACTAATTGAATGACGGTGCCAGAGATTAATATCTAGATCAGGAATAAGAAATTTGATAGACCATAAGTTTCTGTCCAACAAACCAAGATGAGAATCAGCAGCTGAAGACCAGACAAGAGAAAAATACTCGAAACAAGATAAAGGAAATAATTAAACACTCTTCTTCAGAATAGATTGATCACCAAGAATCATGAAAGACTTTCTCAATAAGCCAATGTTTCGTGCAATTGAAGAAGACACAGACCTAATGTGTTTCTCAAAAGTAAATTTGCTGTCGAGATTCACACCTAAAATTTTAAAAGTTATACAAAGTTAAACAAATATTATCAATGCTGAGATCCAGAGGTTGAGGAGCCACGGTCCTTGACCTACCTACAATTCAGCAGCCCCCACATCTACATTCAGGGGATGGAATTGCAAAGAGAGTAGCATCATCAGCATATGTAACAAGCTTGTTTTCTAGCCCAAACCATATATGTGTATATAGTATGAAAAGTAATGGGTCACGAACACTATCCCGAGAAACACCAGATATCACATTCTACATCCACAATAATCTGCAGAAGACTAGCCACGGCTGATTATCATTATCTTTATCCTTATGATTATTATTATTATTATTATTATTATTATTATTATTACTTGCTAAGCTACAACCCTAGTTGGAAAAACAGGATGCAATAAGCCCATGGGGTCCAACAGGGAAAATAGCCCAATGAGGAAAGGAAATAAGGAAAAACTACAAGAGAGGTTTAAGAACAATAATAACACTAATATAAATCTTTCATATATAAGCTATGAATCTTTCATATATAAACCATAAATCTTTCATATATAAACTATAAAAACTTGAAAATAAGAGGATAAAAACTTCACAATAACAAGAGGAAGAGAAACAAGATAGAATAGTGCCCGAGTGTACCCTCAAGAAAAAGAATTCTAAAGAGACTGGAAGACCATAGTACAGAGGCTATGGCACTACACAGGACTAAAGAACAATAGTCTGATTTTGGAGTGTCCTTCTCCTAGAAGAACTGCCTACCATAGCTAAAGTCTCTTCTACTCTTACCTACAGGAAAGTAGCCACTGAACAATTACAGTGCAATAGTTAACCTCTTGAGAGAAGAAGAATTATTTGGTAATTTCAGTGTTGTCAAGTGGATGAGGAAAGAGGGGAATGTATAAAGAATAGGCCAGACTATTCTGTATGTGTCGGCAAAGATGAAATGAACAGTAACCAAAGAGAAGGATCAAATCTAATACTGTCTTGCCAGTGGGAACAAGTAAATCTTCTTCCAACGATTCCAATCCAGGGACATCGCGTCCATTTCCATTGCTGCTTGATCCACGTTTGGTGCCACATAGCAGGGAAGTTTCTTGTTGAGACTCGTCGCAAACAGATCCACTTAAAGTCCAGGGACTTGGTCTTGCACGAAAAAGGAATGATTTTCCATCTAGCGATCACCCTGTCTCTAGAGGTTTTGTCCAATCTGCCATCACATTTCCTACTCCATGAAGGTGGGATGCTGACAGGTGCCAACCTTTCTTCTGAGCCAACGTAAAGATGGCTATCATCACATGATTTATTTGAGGAGACCTCTACCCTTGTCTGTTGCTGTCGAGGACTAGATGGATATGAATGTTCTTCTTCAACAGTAATTTCTTGAGGGACAAGAAGACTGCCATGGCCTCCAGAATATTGATGTGGAATTGTTGAAATTTCTGAGACCACCGGCCCTGCACTTTTTTGAGCAGAGTATGACCCCCACAACCATCCAACGAGGAATCCGTATGAAGTGTCACTACTGGAGGAGGAAAGCGCAATGGAACCGTCTGTGAAAGACTTTTGGCAGTGGACCACGGTCGAAGTTGCTTTCGCAGTAAAACCTGAGTCTGGTTCTGAAGGTCGTGAAGAGCTTGGAGGCTCTCCTTTTCCAAACTCTGCTTGCATCCTTGAGTCGTACTTTGAGGACAGGGTTCGTGACCGAGACGAATTGTAAAGATCCTAGAACCCTCTCCTGGCGTCGCCTGGTGGTGGTCCCCGACTTGATCAGTGACCTGACTGACTTTGCTATTTCCTTACTCTTGGAGGGAGGAATAAATAGGGAATGAGACTTGAGGTTCCAACGAATCCCCAATCACTGGAAGTTTTGAGCTGGGGTCACTCTTGATTTCTTGAAGATGATCTGAAATCCGAGGGACTGAAGGAAACTTGAGTAGCTGCTTCCGAGCACTCCAGTGCCAAGGGAGCCCACACTAGCCTGTCGTCCAGGTACGCCGCCACTTGAAGGCCTTTTTCCCGAAGTTGCTGTATGACTGTGTCGATAAGCTTTGTGAAAATCCTCAGAGCTATGTTGAGCCCGAATGGCATAGCTCTGAATACATAGCCCTTTCTCTCCAGGCTAAAACCAAGGTAGGGGGAGAAGCGTCGACCTATCAGAAGATGCCAATAAGCGTCGGTAAGATCTATAGACGGTGTAAGCCTCCAGGGGTAGTCAGGTCCGTATCTGCGAAATAGCATCCGTAACCTGTCACACTGAACGAACAGGTTTAGACGGGACAAGTCGAGAATAGTTTGAGGTATGCTCGAATCTTTCTTTGGCACGCAGAATAGACGACCTTGAAATCTCATAGATCTCGTGCAACGGATAATTCTTTTCTTCAGAAGGTCTTGTTGTTTTCTGGAAGAATCTCCTGAGCTTTGGTGGCCTTCGTTTCCACTTCCAACCCAAACCGTTGGAAATGCCGCTCTGTGCCCAAGGACTGAAGCTTAAGGTACTGGAGAGGAAACTACTACAATAGGTAGTAGATTGGCCAGGGCACCAGCCACCCGTTGAGATACTACCGCAAGAGAGTTATGAGGTCCTCTGACTGGCCTTTCAGTACTACATTGGATTCTTCTCTCTGGTTACGGTTCACTTTCCTTTTGCCTACACATACACTAAATACTCTGACATATCCTTTAAATATTCTCCTCTGTCGTCATACACCTGATAACACTGAGATTACCAAGCAATTCTTCTTCGCCCAAAGAGTTAACTACTGTACTGTAATTGTTCAGTGGCTACTTTCCTCTTGGTAAGGTTAGAAATGACTCTTTAGCTATGGTAAGCAGCTCTTCTAGGAGGACACTCCAAAATCAAACCATTGTTCTCTAGTCTTGGTTAGTGCCATAGCCTCTGTACCATGGTCTTCCGCTGTCTTGGGGTAGAGTTCTCTTGCGTGAGGGTACACTCAGGCACACTATCCTATCTAATTTCTCTTCCTCTTATTTTGTTAAGTTTTTATAATTTATAAAGGAAATATTTGTTTTAATGTTGTTACTGTTCTTAAAATATTTTATTTTTCCTTGTCTTGTTTCCGCACTAGGCTATTTTCCCTGGTTGGGCCCCTGGTCTTATAGCATCTTGCTTTTCCAACTAGGGTTACAGCATAGCAAGTAATAATAATAATAATAATAATAATAATAATAATAATAATAATAATAATGATAATGATAATAATAATAGTAATAATAATAATAGCAATAATAATAGCTGATTGTTTGGCTCTTCCTACGTGGAAGATGTGACCGGAGAATAAAACACATACAACGGTTATTCTTAACTTATTGTGCAATCTTCTTAGGGCAAGTTTAAGAAAGGAAAAGGGAAATCGGCATTGGCCTCTTTTTTTTTTTCGTATAATTTTCCGATATCTCACACACCATCTCTCCCATTCAGTCACACATAAGCATACGAGAAACGTATGCAAATAGTATTGCTTAAAGGTAAAACATCAATTAATCTGTTAAAACTATGCGGCATTTTGCATGTTATAATTCAAGATGTTATCTAATCATCTGATCAGCATCTAAAGGGGAATTTGATGGTTTTGGTGATCGGTATGAACTAATAGACCTTTAAGAAAGAACCCAATTTCGGCCATTTGTGACCATTCATTAAAATCTGGTCATGCCATTTCCAAAGAAAATTTCTAAATCACTGATAGACATGGTAGTGTCAGGCAACTGATAATCTTGGAGTCTGTACATTTTTTAGACAAAACTCAGCTTGAATGAGGGTTTACCTGTTCAGTTACCGGCGACTCATTGATCTGTTTTCTGGTTTGTGGGTTGCTGCTCTGGGTGGGTGATTATCGTTTCCTGTGGTAAACTCGGTTACATTAGTTTCATGTTCTTTGATTGGTTTCATTTTGTAGCTAGTTGGATAGTTGTTAGAAGTCTATCTTCCTAATTATCTATTTATGATAATTTTCATAAATTTTACTCAATAACAATTGAAGATAGGCTGAAGATGACATAAGTTATGTCTAAAGTTTCCAAATATACATGATGATAGTAGCATTGATCATTTTATTTTTACTCAAATTACGATTCCCAAGAGCAACCAAACTATCAACAATACTCTTTGAAGATACATAAAAAATCTCAGGCAAACTGGAATGGCATTTTGACTGATCTTTTTTCATTTGAATTGGTCATAATTGTATAAAGGGGCAGAGCCTATATCTCTCTCGAATGAAAATCTTGTCAATATTATTGATAGATGTCAACCCTTCTCGTGTTAAAATACCGAGTGGAGGACTAAACAAGGTTCAATGATGATTTTAGACCTGCTTATTTGAAGAAACAGGAGGCTTATCATTTTTGGAATGGTAACGGGTCAGATTTGATTTGGAGTGACTATACTCAGCTAAGAGTTATTGCACAGAGAATTTATGTTTATACTGAAAAGGAATACAATTTGACCATAAAAGAAACTTTCTGGTACAACCCACCTCAAATCTGCAATATTTATTGTATATTTAGCAGTTTCTGCTCTACTTCAACCAGATGGCTCCGTCACTCACTGTCTAAAGGAAAAGGCATCCCTTTTGGGTGATATTATTAAAGAGATGGAGGTTTACATGCCCAATATTAAATCTTATTAATAAAAAAAAATAAGTTAGAAATAAAAACCTATGATATAGATATTTAAATTTTATCTATTAATTATTCAGAATTTATTCTATCTTTCTGGCATAATGATTCCCGAGAACCTATTGGTCTTATTTGTTTCAATTATTATTTTCAGATCCATTATTCCACATGGTTTGCCATTTTCTTAATATGATATGCTTGACAGTAATTACAGTAGTGAGAAACTCGATGTTCCTCATCCCTCTTTTCCTAACGCTAAACTAATTAGTTTAGCTTTTTGGTTCCTTGAAATTAAAGTGCTCTTACTGGACCTTGATGCTTATGGAGAGGTATATCCTAATGGTATTTTTCCCTTGTTTTTTTAAAAAAGACTACTGATTTCTTAGCCCCTACGTTGTTTGTTAATTTTAGCAAGTTCTCGGGTAAATGTGTCTATAGTCGCTCTATCCATGCTGATTACCACCTAGTTTCCATAACTCCCATATCATCTAAAAATTTTTGACATATTTTGCCAATATGTTTAAAAATGTATGCTGAAGGTAATTGTGCGAGCGGCCAGTTAGGTGATAACAGAGAGACGAGATGAATGCAACTAACTTTATTTCAACAGGCAGCAAGCTTTTTATACAACAGTTTCAGTGTAAGAAGGTTACAAATATTCAAGCATATCAATGCAGAAAAAAACAGGCTCAAACCAGTTCTGTTGATACAAAGTTGTACAGTTGATATACAATAAAATAAAATGAAATACCGTTACAATGTACAAGTGTGAAACACGTGCGGTACATGCCCGTACCTCCTAAAATGACATATATGTGAAATAGGGCGCCCTGCTCTGAGAGGGGTACTGTAAGTGGGTCATGTGGCACGACACATGCAGGTTTTACGTGATCAATGGAGAACCAGTCTTCTTTGCCACACATGTTGAGTAGGAATAGTTTCGGCGTATGACAGGGCCCGGGTAAGGGGGTGTTAATGGTGGCTTGCTAGTGTCATTGCGCAGGAAAATGTGCGTTGCCAAGTGCAGATCTGTCGGTATGCGTTGATTAGCTGGGGGCTTGTATGTCTGATGGTATGGAGTAAATTTTCCCACAATGTGATGTAGGCGCTGGAAATAGTCAGAGGAGGTTCCAGACGGAAAAGAATTCGGCAGGGACGAACAACGGGTCGCCAGACACCATTTCAGCTGCCGAGACATCCAGGGCATCTTTAGGACTGGTCCTTAGTCCCAGGAGGACCCAGGGAAGCTGGGTAAATCAGTTGGAGTCCTTGCAGCTGAACATCAAAGCTACTTTGAGAGTGTGGTGAAAATGTTCAACCATTCCGTTGGCAGCAGGGTTGTATGTAGTTGCCTGATGAAGGGTGATTCCCAGGAGATTCACTAATGATGTCCACTATTGAGAGATGAAAGTGGTACCCCTGTCGGAAGACATATGCTCAGGGATACCAAATCTCGCTATCCTACCCTGAGAGAAAGGCAGATGTACACGAGGCGGACGCTGTATATACAATAAAAAAAACAAGACCGTTATAATGTGTGAGTGTGAAACCCGTGCGGTTCATAATCACCTTTTCCCTATTTGCAGTTGGATTTCACAAACCCCTTGAAGCATATGATGCCCTTTTTACAATTCCCAATGCAGTACAGAAATAAGTGTCTTCCTTGTGGGTTCCACAAGATTACAAGATCTACTCTACCTGCTCCAGATGAAGTCACTCCCCAGGGATGCGTAACGCCATACACGCTGGAAGATTCTTCACTCCTCCACTAAATATAGAGTATTGAAAACTGCAGTGGTCCTTGATTCCTTGTATCCTCTTGGAGTAGCTTTGTTTCCCATCTTTTTCTGGTTTTCAACTTATGATGTTGCCTAACGTCACAATTTTCTTTCCAACTAAGTGCACGACAGGGTTGAAAAAGATTTTTTTCTTAAAAAAAAATCTACTTGATTTAAATCAGATTTTTATGATTTAATGCAATTTTCTTTATTTAAATTATTTTTTTTACAATACCTATTTGCTGCAACTGATTATTTGTTTCAGTCTTATGAGAGTATTTTCTGGTATTCACCTTGACCTATGTTAAATGAAACCATAGTTTAATATATATTACTCAAGGTGAGTTTTTCTCGTAATAACCAAAATAGTAACTAGTATATAAAGAGAGAAAAACAAGCGAAACTGCAATCAAAGAAAAATGCAAATATCCACCAGTTTTATTTTAACATACATTACACAGTAAGACATGAAACTGAAAACTTATTAAGGACTTTTCCATGTGCATATTGTACTAGCAACAAAACTTTCAATTCCTATTACCGCTGCTAAAAAAGAAAAAGAAAAAAAAAAAGACCATTATAATTTGTAAAACTGTAACAGCAACTTCATTTCTTAAGAACACTAAGTTTGCCAGAGAGGGTATAGCTATTCACTAGGATTTTGTTCATTTGTTGCAATACTTATAAATGGTAATTAGTTTTGGAAGTTTTATTTTTTCTAAGGCAATTTTTGACAATACACTACATTTTAATTTAAATCATGATTTATTTACTGATTTAAATCACTTGATTTAAATCAAAACAACCCTGGTGCACGGTCCCACTCATACAGTAAAACCTTATCCACCTGCTACTTCCCACAATACTGATTCAACGATTGATGCCATTATAAAATAAATATAATCCTCTCCACTACCACTAAGTGGTGCAGCCATGACTGAAGGCACTGAAGAGATTTGTGACTGTCGACCACCTTGGCAATGATTCTCTATCAACGTATAAATTGAGACGATGAGGCTGACCAACATCAGAGTGAATCCATCCCACAGTCAGGCGAAAATCTCCCCAATGGCAATTCATTCACCCTAAAAGACTAGGTTGCGCTCAAACGTGCTACAACAAAAGGTTGGAAGAACTTGGGATAACTTGCTCAGATGGGAACTTTTTGATTCTGCTCAGTGCACCTGTGGAAAGCCCATCCAATCTGAATCACATACTCCAAGGTTGCCAGAGAGGTCCTAGTTGTTCTGATGACGATCTCGTAAAAGCTAACCAAACTGTTCTCGATTGACTATTGCAGAGGCATGACAAGATATGATTACGACAGAAAATTCACTTAACGGTGGTTGCTAAACTAGAAACAGCAGCTAATTTTTTCAATACCATGCGCCATTGTACTGCCGCTCAATAGCGTAGACTGATGCAAAGTCATGTTACAAGTAAAGGGAATGTTGGCCCAAAAGCTAAAAGTTTTTATTTTCTCCTTGTTTCCTTTTTTATATTTCCTTTTCATTTCTGACCTTATTCCGCTTTATCCTTATTTCCCTTTTCATTCGTTATTTAGTATTTTCAAATATATTCTTCTGTATTAGCGTTATTCAAAGCCGAAGACTTAAACATTACACCCAATTTGTATTCCCTTCTAATGAATTTTCCTTTGTTTTCATGCATTTTTATTGTTCACTCCAGTCTAAGTTTATTCCTTAAACCTGTAATCCCTTCCCAATTCCTTTTTTTTAGTCTTTTTTCTTTATTCTATATTATAATATATATTTTTAACTGTTCTATCTGTAATAATCTTATGGAATGCACACAAACACAAACACACACATATCTACTGTATATATATATATATATATATATATATATATATATATATATATATATATATATATATATATATATATATATATGGCGCTAGGAAAATCTCCAGTTGGAAAATTCCCATGCGGATAATTGCCATTAAGGAAAATTTCCATGCAGAATATTGCCAGGCGGAAGATTGCCATTGCCCATTTTATTACTTTTTTAATTGAAGGCATAAGATTTTAAAGAAAAGAAAATTATTGATTTTAAATAAGACACCACGTCAATATAATTGATAATTGATAAAATTATATCATTTCAACTTTTATAATTGTTCAATCTTACTTAAAACTATCATTTCTGCTTTCGTAATAGTAATTGTTCAATATTAACCAAATTACCATTTCTCCTTTCGTAATTGTTCATTGTTACCCAAACTACCATTTATCATTTTGTTTATATTTATTGGCTTACCAAAAGAAAAAATTAATTCTAACTTTTCTTAAAAAAAAGACATATACTATTTGTTTAGTTTCTGGAGTCTCTGTATCCATAATGGCTGCTTTCATAACAAGTGAACATGGAAAGGATATTCTCATTGATGAACTACAATACATGTATCATTTAAACGGAAGAAACAAAGAAGATACAAAAATCTACTGAGAATGTGCGTTAAGAAAACAGAAATTATGTCCAGCAAGACTACATTCAAAATCAAAGAACCATGATTACGAAATTTTGAAACATGTTAATGAACCTAATCACAGTGCCGACAAGAGCAAAGTAGAAGCCAAGGCAGCCATTCAAAAGCTGAAGAAAGACACATCAACTTCAAGTCATCCTACTCGTTCTTTGGTTGCAGAGTGTTTATCATCTTTAGATGACTGTGCACGTGCTGAGTTACCAAATTTGCAACATTTAAGTAGGAATGTTAGGCACTGGAGACAGGAAACATCTTGTGCCCCAAAAATTCCTTCTGAAAGGACAGGATTTGTAATTCCAACCGAATTTCAAACTCTTAATTCTGGAGAGAAATTCCTCCAGTATGATTCTGGAGTCGAGGATGAGAATCAAATCTTATTATTTTGCACGAATGGTGGGATTGAAGATTTAAGAAACTACAAAAACTGGGCTATGGATGGAACGTTTAAAGTGTCCCCTAATATATATTTTCAACTTTTTACAATTCATGTCCAAGTTGAAAAATCTAGTTTTCCACGTGCTTTTGCATTCCTTCCCAACAAAAGTGAAGTTACATATGAAAATCTGTTTAATATAATTAAGAATTTAGTACAACAAGAACCCCACACGGCTATGAGTGACTTCGAAAAAGCTTCGATAAATGGACTAAATAGTGTTTTTCCACAACCCAACAAAACTGGATGCTTTTTCCATTTCTGCCAGGCAAACTATAGAAAGCTTGTGAACCTTGGTTACAAAAATCGGTATCACAATGACAGCGGCTTCAGTTTAAAGTTACGATGTTTTTCAGCTTTGGCTCTCCTCCCGTGTCATGATGTTGTTACAGGTTTTGAAGAGCTTTCGGAGGATGAAGACATACTTGAAGAATTTTTATCTTATTTTGAATTGACATACATCGGTGTTATTAGAGGAAGGGGTAACAATAGGAGGAGATGAACACCATTATTCCCGATTCCTATGTGGAATGTTCATTCTAGAGTAGAGCACTGCATGCCACGAACCAACAATAGCATCGAAGCTTTCAACAATGCCTTTTTCCAAAGTATTTCACAATGTCATCCTAATATCTGGAAATGCATTGAATTTTTAAAGAAGGAGGAAATTTTAGCGCATACAAAAATTCTACAATTCGAAAAAGGAGATGAGATTCATTATCAAAAAAAAAATATATAAAGATGTCAATGATAAACTGGAGAGAACTGTTGCGCAGTATGATGAAGATCGTAAAATCTCATTATTTCGAGCTGTTGCATATAACCTACACTCATTTTAAAAAAAATTATAGATTTTTTTCTACTGTTTTATGTTTCTTAACATTTATATTTTGTTTAATTATATTTGGTGAATTTCATCAATTATATTATGATGTAATGTCTTTTATTTCAAATCAATTTTTTCTTTTGGTAAGCCAATAAATATAAACAAAATGATAAAAGGTAGTTTGGGTAACAATGAACAATTACGAAAGGAGAAATGGTAATTTGGTTAATATTGAACAATTACTATTACGAAAGCAGAAATTATAGTTTTAAGTAAGATTGAACAATTATAAAAGTTGAAATGATATAATTTTATCAATTATCAATTATATTGACGTGGTGTCTTATTTAAAATCAATAATTTTCTTTTCTTTAAAATCTTATGCCATCAATTAAAAAAGTAATAAAATGGGCAATGGCAATCTTCCGCCTGGCAATATTCTGCATGGAAATTTTCCTTAATGGCAATTATCCGCATGGGAATTTTCCAATTGGAAATTTTCCAGCTGGAAATTTTCCGTGCACGATATATATATATATATATATATATATATATATATATACATATATATATATATATACATATATATATATATATATACACATACATATATATATATATACATATACATACACACATATATATACATATATATAGATATATACATAAATATATATATCTATCTATATATATATATATATATATATATATATATATATATATATATATGTGTATATATATATATGTATATATATATATATAATATATATATATATATATATATATAATGTACATATATACACACACAAATATATAAATTATATGTGTGTGTGTGTGTGTGTGTAGTCTATAGCCAAGCACATATCAGGATCATATAGCTAGCAAAAGAACCTGGGTTTAACTTCTTTTTTAGCGAGGATGAACAATTTATTATTTTTCTTATTACGAACCATGTTGTACCCTAGTTGGAGAAGTAAAATGCTACATGTGTAAGGGCCTTAACAAGGAAAACAGCCCAAGAACAGAAAAGAAACGGGAAAGTACAGAAAAAAAAAACTGAAGGAAAAAATGTACACTCAAATCAAGATAAACAATAATGTTACAAAGAAACATCTATGAAACGAGACCCACGTTAACCTGCTCAACACAATGTCATTTGCTCAAAGTTTCAACTTCTAAAAGCACCACCAATACAACTATTTGATTAGGAATATACTCGAATTTTCCCACTGAGTTCTGTTGGCATTTAATATCTTAAACCTTGTACCAACTTTGCTTAGATTTCTGTTACTGCATTCAGCAACCACGGATCTACTTCCTGGAGATAGGATTGATTCAAAAGGAGTAGAATCACCTGCATCAGCAAAAACTTTATCAAAGCCAAACCACATATGTGCATGTAATATCCCGTTAAAATACTCCGTATTTCTGAGAATTGTAGTGGATTATAACTAAATGAAAGAAAAAAGGGGCATAAAGCCATCAACCTCATCAGAGAAGATTTGCTATAAATTAGAAAAATTACACCTAGATGAAGGTCTGTAACCTTACTAAAGTGTTCAATCCAACGTTGACTTTCTTCATCTTCTGTTGTTATAACAGATGGAATACTTCATAAGAGAACTGAAGAATACACTATAAAAGAAATAACAAATAAAACAAATTAATATAAATAACGTATGTACCATGCTTACTATCAAGGTATTAACACCAAGTTTCAACATCTAATATTACCCGGATACGCCTACATAGTAAGAAAATAATTCCACAAATTGGTCACAGGCGAGATGAATTCTATATTTCTTTTTGCAATATTGAAAATGTATTATAACTAAGAAGTAATTATTGAGCGCCAGTGAATAGAGAGCAAGTGCATTGAAGAACAAGGAATACAGCGTTTTTGCTCAAAACCCAGATAAAATATTAAAATTCTTACTTTTTACTTCTTTGTTAAATTTTTCTTTCTCAGAATTTATTAATCTACAAGATTTGTGTTTATATATTCCACTTAGCTCCTATACAGTATAACAAGGCATAGAATAATAAATTTACAGAATGTGAGGCATTGTTGTTTCAACTTTTGTTAAGGGATTAAAAACAGGTATGTAATAAGTACAAACGAGAGGATTAAAAAAATCATATAAAAATATAACGCTTCTCAGAATTTAGATTTGGAATGGCAGTGAAATCAATCTATTAGCTAATGCGAAGCAGTTATGCACTATCTCATTCTAGAGTTCAAGATTAGATGGACAATACTAAGATTGGCAGGAAAAAGTCGTGTTGAAGAGGGAGGCTGTAATTAATAGCTCCTGGTCCAAATAAAATGGAGGAAACTACACTTCCAAAGATAAAGGAACATAATCGTATTATTTCTTGACCTTCCTGGCCCCATGGGTGTACACAGATTTCCTTCCTGGGTCCTCTGGTCAGTTACCTGCGTGGGATAAGTCGAGCGTGAAACGTCTCGGCTTATCTTTCTGCGGTATCAGGAAAAGAATGGAAATTGGTACCGTAAATGTCACTGAGCCTACATGTCTCTGAAGACATTGCACACCTGCAATGAGGAAAGGAAAAGGGAGATGCAATAACAGCCTCAAATGTTAACGACCGACGAGGGAACAAATATTACATTCCCCCTGTTTGTTTTTAAAAAGAAACACATCTTTTTATAATGTCATTTGATAAATAAAAATATTAAAGATTAAAGTAGATAAACATTTTTGAAAAAATTTATTTTTACTGTAGATGTTATTTATGCTAAAGAGGGGACTGAAATTGTTTGTGTGTGTGTGTATATATATATATATATATATATATATATATATATATATATATATATATATATATATATATATATATATATATATATATATATATATATATATATATATATACATACATATATATACATATATATACACACATATATTTATATAAATACATATACATACATATATATACATATATATATACATATATATACACATATATACATATACATATACAGTATATACATATATATACATATATATATATATACATATTTATACATGCATATATATACAGTACATACATATAAATACATACACACATATATATACATATATAAATATATACACATACACATATATACACACCCATATATAGTCATATATACATCCATATATAGACA
>NC_090746.1:29757781-29780281 GCF_036898095.1 Palaemon carinicauda | reverse complement strand
AAAAAAAAAAAAAAAAAAAAAAAAAAAAAACTTGGTGGAAATCGCAGGGTCAACGTCCTCTTAGCCAAGGTCTTTCTATCACTGGTTTATTGCTAGCATTAAACAAAAGAACTATTAACATTTGATTTTTCAACCTGGAAACGTTGAGAAACCATTTGACCCAGTTTACTACTTATTTCATTACACTATGCTGATCTATCTCGATTTTGTCAGTTTGATATCTGTTTCACCCAGGGCAGTATTATCACTTCACAACTCTCAAAGTAAACAACTGAATTTCAAAAGAATTCGCCATATACGTCATATTTACTGACGCATATTGCGAACACATCGCTTCCTCTACACATACAAAATGTGATGAGCCTTCAGAAGAGGATAATTTCTAAAATTTTGTACTGTAGGATCCTCAAAATTATCACAAAGAGATTAATCAATGGCTTAGTCAGTATTTTCCATATAATCAATTGTAATATCTATATTAATTGGATTAAAGATGTAGCCTTCACTATATGGATGGATAACAAATGTATTTGTAATAATAAAAAGGCTTTAATATCTAAGAATGGAATCCAATATATATTTATTCAAAGATATACTATTTTACAGAAGTTTTTGGGTTTCGGTGATTATATCATCATCTCCATCTCCTCCTACACCTATTGACGCAAAGAGCCTCGGTTAGATTTCGTCAGCCGTCTCTATCTTGAGCTTATAAATCATTACTTCTCCAACTTTCACGCCTCATAATCCTCAGCTATGTAGGCCTGGGTCTTTGTTCTCAAATCTATAAAATCTGTTCGATATTGTTTCATCCTCATACCAGAACTCTTGTCCATACAGTAACACCGATCTCGCTAAACTGACTTATAGACTGATTTTTATTTGTAATTTCAGACGAATTGATTTCAAAAATTTGACCTAACCTAGCCCCTGTCTGATTTCCTTTTTTTTTCAATCTTCCATTAACATCACATTCTAAACATCCTGTATTATAGATCATAGTTTCTAAATATTTAAATGATTCCACCTCATTAATCCTTTCTCCTTCCAATGTTATTTCATCTTCCCTTGCATATTCCATTCTCATCATTTATCTATCTCGAATTCCAACCTCATGTGATATTTCATGCATCCTGATAAGAAAGATTTGCAAGTCCTGTGGTGTTCAGCTAATAACGCAGCATCATCAGCATACTCTAGATCCTCTAATTTTCAATACATATCCAGTCCAATCCATCTCCACCATCCCCAACTGTTCTATGCATTACAAAATCCATGTTGATAAACAACATAGGTGACAACACATTCCTTTGGAGTACTCCACTGTTCATTGGAAATGAATTTGATAGGAATCCGTTAACATTAACTTTGCACTTGCTATGCTAATGAACAGCTGTATTTAATTAAATTTAAAAGGATCTCCATAATAATGCAGGACTCGCCACAAAATTGGCCGGTGTATACTGCCAAAAGCTTTTTCATAGTCCACAAATACCATCAAAAGTATTTCTATATTCTACATATTTTTGTCCTAAAATGAAAACTTGGTCAGTACAACTTCTACCTTTTCTAACTCCTGCTTGTTCATCTATCATCCTTTCATCCATCTTACTCTAGTCTCTTTAGATTGAGCATACTATGCATGTTCATGACAAGTGACATAAGTGTGATGCCTCTGTAATTCTTGCAATCAGTCAGATTTCCATTGATTGCCATTTCTACCAACACTCCTAGCTCCCATTCATTAGTCTTTGTCTTTCGCCACATTCTACAAAATAATCTTGTAAGTATTCTGGGAGTCTCTTCATTTTCGGCCAATATCTCGGTAGTTATTCCATCGCATCCAGGGGCTTTCCATCTCTTGAATTTTTTAATGATAGATTCGACTTCAAAAACACTGAATACATTATGGGTACATCAGGGTCTTCCTCAGCTTCAGGTATATCAGTCAAATTATTCTCTTCATATCTCCTATGCATGACCTCACTAAAGTGTTCCATCCAACGTTGCCTTTCTTCATCTTCTGTTGTTATAACAGATTCATCTCAATTTTTGATGGGTATGTGTTTCTTCTTCTTTACCCCAATAGAGATTTCATTAATAATCCTATGAACGATGCTTACACCATAGCCACTCCCTGAATACTTAGCATGCTCTATCTTGTAATTTTCATTACTTCCTTGAAAACCTTCAATAATCGATTTCTTTCTTTGTCTCCATTTTATAGCATCCCAAGCACCATATGATGTCTATGGTTTTCTCCTTGTAACTTCACGTCACAAAACTTTACTAGCAAACTGACAAATATATGTTCTCAATATCACACCATTCTTCATTAATTGTTTGCCTTCGTCTATTAAGACTGCAAATCGATTCCTACATTCAAATTGCAAAGGTTTCTCTATGCTCATCGGTAGTTTTATATATATATATATATATATATATATATATATATATATATATATATATATATACACACATAAAATACTTTTCCAAAGGGGTACTATTTTACAGATTTTGTGTTTCAGTGTTTAATATTTATGTATTTTTTTTAAAGTTTAATTTCCCATCTGACTTCTGCATTACAACCTTCCCGCTAAATGTTTGGAAAAGAGCCAGCTTTGTCGGTTTAAAATGTGAAAAGTTTTGGTTGCTAAAATCATTAATAATAAATGGTATATGTCATCCATCCAATATCTTTTAAACGGATAGTGATACAATATGATGCAAGTATGGTAGATACACCGAATTATTCATAAAGGGTCGCTTTCCTAATGTTTCGATATAAAACTTCAGTAATTTATAGCAATTGGTTGTACACACACTGAAAACATAAAAGTTATAATCATGATTCTAATTTATGACCCTATACTTGAACTTTCCAAGGTTATTCACTCGAGTATTCCAAATAGGTTTGGAATAACTTATGGTATGACCTGGTTTCAGGTCCTTGGCTTTAAGAACGTAGAATGGCTCCCAAGCGCAAAAACATGGTTATTCGGTTTACCTTTAAGAATCAGTTATTAATAGAAAAGACATACTGGCTGAACTACCAGTAATCTTCATATTATTTTCTTGAACTGTAATTCCTTTGAATAACAAACTGAACAAAACACCTTTTATTCCATGTAAATAATTTCCCTTTCTTTTTCCAGAGTAGCTGAGTCTGTATAGTTATGTCGTAATCCCAGAGTACAATAACAGATGACGTGAACTTTGCTGGAACTGGAATACAAATAAGAAGAGAAATCTTAAACAGAAACAAAAGCTCTAGGTAAAATCTAAAAAAAATAATCGTTCAAAAATGAAAAAAATTTAAAACCACTTTTTTACATATTCAAAAATTATAGACAGACTTTTCTGGGTTCAAGAATTTCAAGCGAAACGCTTTCATAATACTTGACATATTTGGATTCAAACACAATTATCTGAAACGATTAAACAAAGAATATATTGTAACTGTGTAACCTTGTGTCGAATGTATTATAACATCATGGAAAAATACCAGGACAACACGATGAACATGTAGTTAAAAAAACATTATCATAAAACCTAAACAATAAAATATCTATTCTCGCTTTCAAATATCCATTTCCTGGTGTCACGCCCACCGAAAAAAATTGATAACGTTAATAAAAGGTAATTCACGACAAATCTATAAGATCACCAAAACATGAAACAAATACATACAGTATACCATTTTTTTTTGAGAGAGAAACTAATACATATGTATACCGACGTAATCTGAGTAGAAAGTAATATAATCTGGGTGTAACCAGCAATAATGCTTGCCCGAGAGAAAAATTTCAAGAGGAAAATCGCCATGATAAGTTACATTCATGATCTCTCTCTCTCTCTCTCTCTCTCTCTCTCTCTCTCTCTCTCTCTCTCTCTCTAAATATATATATATATATATATATATATATATATATATATATATATATATATATATATATATATATATATATATATATATATATATATGATAGCCCATACTTCAAAATACTAAATATATTTGCAAATGAAAATTTCTCCGATATAAAAATTTTGGTATTCATCTTTATCATTTAACTCTGAAGTGCAAATGTAATTCGTTTTATAAATCAAAGGTGAATTCCCTGCAGTTGAACATGCAGGAACATTTTTTTCTTTTTTTAACTAGTGTTTGATCATTCTAATTTTGAATTAAGAAAAAATGTCCTGCGTCTCATGTGAATGTAATCTGAAGAATCTCGTGGATAATTATTGTACTTCTGGCACCATTGATCATCAAAGGAAAAAGCAAACCAAACTATGCTATAGTTATTAGAACTCAAAAAGTTTTCAAGGTGTGTAGAATAATATGCTTAGTTTTGCTCAAATTTATTTCTATACATCTCAAATTTTACTGGCATCAGTTTGAACGCCTTGAATAGTTCCAGTAGCTGCACCCGCAGTCAGGCTTGCTCTCTTTTCTCCTCACGTGAAAACATTCCCCTCCCCCTCCCCGCAAACCTACACATACAAACTCCTAGACATTCGCACGCACGCACACACACACTCGTACATCCACACATATACAATCATGGTTCGCCTCCGTCTGTGTCCGTCCCAAGAAATATGGAGTGTTCTAGGCTTCTCTTTCCTTCTTGTGAGAGTTTTCTGATGGCCTTGTTGGGGCGGAGGCTCCTTTCTTAGTGTAGTGACCGTCTGGACCCTGGTCGAGGTAGAAGGTGACCTCGTCGACATCCCCTCACGTTGGGTAAGAAAGAGACTTGACAACTGCATAACCCAAAGCCTTTTGTTTGGCTGTCTACCCAACGTCACCGACAGCTTCACCGACGCCAGCACAACCAACATTTCCACATCATGCTGAAGGAGGCACCCCCTCCCCCTTCCACCTTGTTGTCCTCATCCTCCTACTTCATTTTTCTCTTGTCCTTCTCTTCCTCCCCTCCTTCTCCATCTTTATCGCAGTGCCCTATCCTTACACTGCTTTGGAAAGTTGCAACACATCTCTTGTCCGAGAATACTCATTCAGATGTTTAAACAACGCTTATACGGCTACCTCCGGATATTTCTGTGAAAGTTACGATTGCCAGGTGCAGTTTGGACACAGGGGGAGACCTTTCTTTCTAACAGGCTTTCTAAATTACAAGATGATTTGCCATACGGCACTTGAGACAGATATGAATTAAATTACCATTCAAACTCGGATTTCTTCTCATTTACGCTCTTCAGTTGTCCTTGTCACAAAGCTTAACAGACAGCTCTGCGACTTACCCTTGGCCGACCTACAGAGGCTAGTAGGTAGGAGATGAGGGCGAGGAGAGAGGAACAGAGAGATGGAAAGGACGATAGAGAGAAACATGTAAAGGATGAAGAAATATTAGACATGACGATTGTCTCAAATGCTTTTATATCTACATGGAAAAAATGCCTTGAACTTTGACAGGTATAAGACAGGGATGGATTATACAGTTTACCAAGTCATCATCGAAGCATACAAACTAAAAGCAGGCCTTTCGAAGTAAAGTGTCTCAAGTATTCTAGAACAACATATAAAGAAAACTTGCACAACAAAATGACAACAGTCATCCACAGACCACAGAGTCCAGTCCAGAGAGGTGATGGAAAAAGCCACCTTCAGAGGTTGGATCCGTTGCATTGTTTCAAACATGAAAATCTTTCCATTTTCTCCTTTTCCAACGTTCAGCCACATACATTATGTGCTTTTCCCATGTATTCGGTAAAAATAAAAAAAAAATGCCTTTTATCTAAGACATAAACAGGGAGCAAGTTAGTAACGCAGCTTACATTCTGTAAACATAGAAATGTAGTCTTCTCTTTCCTCCGCCATCAGAAAGTCACGTGGAGACTGACTTACACAACATGCCGGCTTGCGCATAAATCATGGGGGAGGGGGTTGAAATTTATGGGGGAAAAATAGTTTTAGAAGACACAAATCCTGTCACACACTGAATTAAGGGTACTCGAACACCACAGAATTCTTAATATTTGTAAAGGGAATAGGCAACAGAAGGTGCGTTTCCCAATGCTCTCAAGTTACACAAGTTTCTGGCAGTCACGTGATACCACATTGTGGTTACGTCAGAGACACCAGGGGAACTTAGCGAAGCAGCGGATAAGAGAAAGGCTGTAGGATGAATTATCAAAATAGCACTAGAAACCTTCAACTCTTACACCTCCTTATCCTCATCTTCTTTTCATCCTTCTTTCTTTGGCCGATTAAAATAACTATTGTGTTGGTGTGCCCCTTGCATTTCTTTTCTTTCCATTTAGGGTAAAAGTAAATTACGTACCGTCTTACTTCTCCATGTGTGAGCATTTTTTGCATCGAATATAAAGATGTATTATTAATTCTTTAATTTTTTTTTCAACATTTAATAAGATTACAATAAATTTCACGTTTCTACTGAATAATCTAGCAGAGGAAATTCAAATGATATAATTTTTACAGAAAAGTGTGTTTTATGTTGACAATATTTCTAGATTATAAACCGACAAATTTCTTACAAACATTCTTGTTTTCCATATCTCTTGTCCAACATTCAAAGTCAATGATAATTGAGGATACTGATGCTCTCAACCACACAATAATTAGCAGAATTATAATCTGGTAGGTCTTAATAGCTTCAATTTTAAGATCATCATTTATAAATAAGTAAATATTTTTAATAGTCGATCAGGATAAAATAATTGCATAAAGGGACAAAGGTCTACTAAGCCAAAGTGTACGAATTCGAATAAAGGTATTTTGTATGGATTGCATTGAATTTATGAATTTAGGCTATAAATGCCGGTGTTGGGGATTGCGAGACCATTCAGTTTCCTAGTACAACTGTTTGGGGGAACCCCTATGGTTACAATGTAGTAAAAATTAACAACAGGTTGAACAGGAAAAAAGTACAACTAGGAGACAAAACATCATTACAAAGACCTTCAAGTAATGTGTACAGTGCACCGCACGAGGTGCACTGACGGCACTAACCCCATGAGGGGTCAAAGTATATGGAAAGATGTATAGGGAAAGAACTTGAAAGTACAACAATACGTATGACATAAGTGGGTTGTGCAATATACGTTCCAGTGGTTGACGTTCTTTTATGTAAACTCTAATTCAATTCCATAAAGTAGATTTGTGAATGAAATCAGTACCCACCGTGAAAAAAAAATATTTTTAATCGAAATAGCATGAGTAATTTAGTTTTAAATTGAATAAAAACAGTAATCGTAAAACAAAACTTTGTCTCTTGCAACAAAATCAACGTGCTGCAAGAGGCAACACATTATTTTCATTTGGAAAACAAATCCTCTAAACAACCACCAAAAAATGGTAAAATATTTTCCTCTTGAAAAATTTATTGTTAAAACATATGTTAAAAAATACTGAAAGAAGGGATTTTCACTCGCTGGTTTCATCAACTACAAAATCATTTCGCCATTCAATTGTTAATTTTTTAATCTAGAAACAACTACGGAATCCTTTAACAATGGCAAGAACTGTGTCTATTCAACAATGCTGATATTATTTTTTCTTAACAATCCCTTCAACTATACTTACTCTGATCAATAATTGAAATCTAAACAACAAAATATATCATTCTAATCAGATTCTTAACTGATTCCGACCTACTTACAAACAAAAGTAGTTTTAACCAAAAATTTTCATTTGAATAAAGACAATTTCCTTCTTTTAGTACAAAACATTTTAAGATAACAATGTCTAAGTTTAACGAAATTCCAATATCACAAAAATATTAGTGCATGGCCACGATACATTACCATCAAAAATAAATATTATGTCTTTCACATACATATTGTAAATCTAATTAACAACCCCCCCCCCCACACACAGAGGTGGCTACGCTTATTTGCTTATAGTACGCAAAATTTGGAAAGAAAAAAAAAACCCTCCGCTGTATTCCAGGGATAGGTTGATTAAATTTAATGGTTTTAGTTCTTGACATACAATTCAAAAACATTTTAATACTCCCGTGGAAAAAAATCATAATTAGTGGAGAGTAACGGGAAAAGTATCTCAAAACACTTCTAATAGAGGATTTAGGTAGAGATCCTAATTGTACGGTATATGCTTGTAATCTCATTATGTTATCCAGCTTCCTTTCTGAAAAAATCACTCATATCATCCGATCATTTTGGAGCTAAATCTGTGGTTAAGCGTTATAAACCTAACTCTTAGAAAAATATTTCCAGGAAGGTGAGAATAAAAGTTTTCTGTTGTCAAAACTGCAGCTAAACACCCCCGTTCCATAAAAGCATTGTTCTTCCCCGTTACCTGTAGCGCTTTAGCTGCATAACTGGCATTTGCTCCATCATATTTTTCTGGATGCGTCATTCATCCATTGTTTGGGAAATGCTTATCAAAACTAACACCTTTGAGATAAGTTTCATCCTAGAGTGTAATTTTTTTCAAAACTGAACACTTACAACTCCGGGATATGTTTCTTCGATGAGTGTCCCCTATCAAAATATTCTAATAACATGACCTTGAATTTTTTGTTTCATTACCTGCAATTTTTGTTCGTTGAGTTTGATGGTGGTTGTCATTGCATCAGTAATAATATATTTTTCATCACAACTAATCAACCGCCAAATGTGATCAAAATTCTATAATAACACTAAGGTTTAACTTTTGATAACTTGCCCATGGAATTTCAAAGGTTTTTTTAGCTATTACCTCCTCTATTTATACTTTAATTCCTGGAGTTTGTCATGTAAGTTTTGCATACAGACGTTCAGCTGACTGACAATTTTCTTTATTACACAAAAATACTTCATGAAATTTCCCACAAGTGTGTTTGGAAGGAGGGGTTGAATGTGTGGTTTCTTTGTTACGAAGGCAGTGACCTCCTCTCCGGACAACACAAAAATATTATTCCCCACTGGTACCATAACATTTGAGGGCTCCAATAGCCCCATCCTAATACACGATCTCGTCTGATGGGCTAAACTAGGTGAATGGTACCCCTACCTTGTGGGTTAGTCTCTTGAGGCAAAGACTAGCAGTGCTTCAATAAGGATGAAGAATACACAGACGGCAGGCATGAAGCGAGACTTACTTTACTTACTTTTGTGACTCTTAAAATATCTACTACAGCATGATCGTCTGTTTTTCTTGCCATCTGATATAAAGTAGTTCAATCAGGTTTGTGAGCGTAAGCCCAAACCCAAATTTTCATCTAACATAAACAATTTCACAGGGCAAACACACATAGCTCCTCATCCTCATCAATACATCGTCATCAATGCATTGGGACTGTCAGCTCTTAGCCTGATTCCTGCATGAAGAGCAGTGCATGTTGGATTAAGTTGCTTGCGAGTGGGCCAACTTAGAATAGGCAATTTTCTTTATAAGCCTATGTGAGACTGATCTGTCCTTTTAAGGAACTGCATAACTCACTCTTTCAAAAGGAGTGACCTGCAATATGGTGATGTTACTACACCCAGGAATCAATGCAACACAATATCTTCAATATATAAGGCACTTGGTAAGGAGATATTATTATTATTATTACTAGCCAAGCTACAACCCTAGTTGGAAAAGCAAGATGCTATAAGCCCAAGGCCTCCAATACGGAATAATAGCCCAGTGAGGAAAGGAAATAAGGAAATAAATAAATGATGAGAATAAATTAACAATAAATCATTCTAAAAACAGTAACGTCAAAACAGATATGTCATATATTAAATATTAACAACGTCAAAACATTCATATCATATATAAACTATAAAAAGACAAATGTCAGCCTGGTCAAAATAGAAACATTTGCTGCAACTTTGAACTTTTGAAGTTCTACTGATTCAACTACCCAATTAGGAAGATCATTCCACAACTTGGTCACACCTGGAATAAAAAATTCTAGAGTACTGTGTAGTATTGAATCTCATGATGGAGAAGGCCTGGCTATTAGAATTAACTACCTGCCTAGTATTACGAACAGGATAGAATTGTCCACGGAGATCTGAATGTTAAGGATGGTCCGAGTTATGAAAAATCTTATGCAACATGCATAATGAACTAATTGAACGACGGTGCCAAAGATTAATATCTAGATCAGGAATAAGAAATTCAATAGACCACAAGTTTCTGTCCAACAAATTAAGATGAGAATCAGCAGCTGAAGACCAGAAAGGAGAACAATACTCAAAACAAGGTAGAATGAAAGAATTAAAACACTTCTTCAGAATAGATTGATCACCGAAAATCTTAAAAGATTTTCTCAATAAGCCAATTTTTTGTGCAATTGAAGAAGACACAGACCTTATATGTTTCTCAAAAGTAAATTTCCTGTAGAGAATCACACCTAAAATTTTAAAAGTCATACAAATTTAAAGAAACATTATCAATACTGAGATCCGGATGTTTTGGACCCACCGTCCTTGACTTACTTACAATCATACTTTTTGTTTTGTTAGGATTCAGCTTCATACCCCATAATCTGCACCATGCACTAATTTTAGCTAGATCTCTATTAAGGGATTCACCAACCCCAGATCTACATTCAGGGGATGGAATTGATGCAAAGAGAGTAGCATCATCTGCATATGCAACAAGCTTGTTTTCTAGGCCAAACCACATATCATGTGTATATAGTATGAAAAGTAATGGGCCAAGAACACTACCCTGTGGAACACCGGTTATCACATTCCTATACTCACTATGGTGCCCTTTAACAACAACTCTGAGATCTATTACTTAAAAAATCAATAATAATGCTAAGAAACGACCCACCCACTCCCAACTTTTTGAGTTTGTAAACAAGGACCTCATGATTAACACGGTCAAAGGCAGCACTAAAATCAACGCCAATCATACGAACTTCCTGACTATGATCAAGGAATTTCTGTACAGCATTGGAGATTGCTCCAAGGTCTTTACGAAAACCAATTTGCAAACTAGGGAATAGATGATTACCTTCAGCAAACCTATTAAGACGTTTGCCAAAAAACGTTCAAAAACTTTAGATAATTTGGGAGTTATGGAAATTGGGCAGTAATCAGTTGGACTTGAGCTACCACAAACACATTTACATAGAAGAGTAACATTACCAATACTCCAACAAGTGCTAAAAGCTCCTCTTCTTGCTAACTTGCGCAAAATAACAGATAACTTTGCAGCTAAGAAATCGGCAGTCTTTATAAAAAACAAAGGAAAAATACCATTTGGGTCTACACCTCCATAAGCATCAAGGTCCATCAACAGAGTTTTAATTTCACGAGATCGAAATGCTAAACAAGTTAGTTTAGCCTCAGGAAAACTGGAATGAGGAAGTTCAAGTTTTTCAATACTCTGTTTACTGTCAAAAACATCCGCCAAAAGGGTTGCCTTTTCCTTTGGACAGTGAGTGACTGAGCCATCTGTTTTAAGTAAAGGCGGAACTGTTGCACCAACACCAAAGAGTGCAGATTTAAGGGTAGACCACCATTTATGTTCCTGAGTTGTACCAGATAGGTTTTCTTTTATGGTTAAATTGTATTCCTTTTCAGGTGAGGCGTAAACTCTCCGAGCAAAAGCTCGAAGCCGAGTATAGTTATTCCAGGTCAAATCTGATCTGTCACTCTTCCAAAGATGATAGGTCTCCTGCTTCTCCAAATAAGCACGCCTACAATCATCATTGAACCACGGTTTGTCCTTCACTCGGTACCTTAGCATATGAGAAGGGATACGCCTATCAATTATGTTGACTAGACTCTCATTGAAAGGGACAACAGGATCAACACTACTATATAATTGTGACCAATTCAAGCACATAAGATCATGCAAAATCCCATTCCAGTCTGCTTGGGATTTCATATAAATTTTACAAGAGTATGATACATCAGGGACAGGCTGCTCAGTCTTCACTACTAATGAAATTAAGGCATGATCAGATGTCCCGACTGGAGAACCAACCTTATTAGTTGAAACGCCAGGGGAGTCAGTGTAATAAGAATGAGATTATCAAAAGTACAATGCCATTTTTTCTAAGAAAGAAAAGTATTTAATCAGGTAGTCCAATCAGTATAAACCTATGCATCAGAAACTTGGAGCCTTACTAAAGCCTTAGAACATAAGCTAATTACAATTCAATGATTTATGGAAAGAATAATAATGGGAATAACAATGAGACAGAAAAAGTGCAACATGTAAATACGAGAGCAAACTAAAGTAGAGGATAGTCTAATAAGATTTAAAGTAAAGAAATGGACATGGGCAGAACATATAATGAAAAGGACAAAAGATGGACATTAAGAATAACAGAATGGGTCCCTAATTTTTTTTTTAAAAGAAGGGAAAGGAAGCGAAGACAATGGATTGACGAAATAAGGTTTGCGGTTGTAGACTGGCACAGAAAGATCATTAAAGGACGCAAGTGGAAGGACATGTCTAAGGCCTTTGTTCTGCAGTAGATTAGTGACGGCTGATAATAATGATGTGATAAATGTAATTCAAAGAATTTGAGATTTATTGCAGATTACAAATGGAAAGAATACATGTGAAACTAGCAATGACAAATGATTAAGCAAACTTAAGCATAAATACACACTATCTTTCGTATGAATAACCAACTTAGGCTATGCTGCATGGCATTCATGAAAAATATTCACAGTCTCTACGTACTAAAATTATGAGCATCTATATCCGCAACATTCACAAGAGGACTTTCTACATTGAACGGAAAACTTCTCTGTCAGAAATATAAATTTGTTAGTAGGAAAATAAAAACAAAAAGACATTTTGGGATTCATTAAACTGTGCCATACGTAACGTCCTATAAACCCATATTTACATCGGTCTGGTGCCCCAATACGAGTCCTTTCTAGTTACCACGAAATTAATTGCACAAAACCATGCTTCCAATTTTTGACAAACATATTGCTAATGTTGTACCAGAAGCAACTTTAGAATAATGTTCATAACAAATTTAACAATTATTTACATTATTGGTAGATTTACTTTGTAACCTATGGCTGGTGGCTTTTCTTACAGCAACATTAAAATATTTTCACTTATGGATAACAGAATGAAGTTCACTAATGAATTTTATTATGACTAAGCCTTTCCTTATTGATATCCTAAGTTCTCTATGACAATCTACACCAATAATGGCATCTAATGCTTCAAGATGTATTTTCCATTACAACACCAGATATTCATTTACAAGTGCACGTTCTCTTATCTACAATTATATTTCTTCATTGATATATCTCCATTGCTTGCAATATTTTCTTAACCAAGCCATTGCGTGTGCAGTATGGTGAAGTCACATTTGGCTATTTTAGCTAACAAAAATATCTCCAGCGAATCAGTCAACAATATTTAGCACTAAATCATCATAGACCAAAACAACAAAGTTACACCAAAATATTGGGCTACGTTATATTTTCTATTCCTTGCATTATTAAGGCTTTTCCTAAATATTCTAAGATATGCAATTTGAATCAACATGAATTTCTTCGGAAATATCTACACTTTTACTGCACTTTTTCCTACTTTCTCAATAATTCAAATTGATTAATTCGTCTAGAATAAAACTTCCAGTACCTCTTGTTTTTATATGTTGTATATTTCAATACTCAGTAGTACTTTTTGTGACTGTTTAAAACAACTGTCTATCCTGTTTCTTTTCTCATGCCTAGACGTCCTTAACTCTCTATTATAAAACTTTTCCTCCAGCCGAATTCGGTGAAAGATACTTACTGTTAAGATGCTTGACACTGGATTCTTCAAGATATATCATTGCTAAGTGATTGAGAAAATGATCGGTGACCATAAAAATTCGAATACCCTCTTTCAAGGTTTGTTCTCCAACCATACCTTAAACTTTTGCATTTCCATTCGTGAGGTTCTGGATTTCATCCTTTAGTTTACATCTTTAAAAAGGTAATTCTCGTCTTCGTCTCCTATCTACATTACTATTACCATACTTGTCAATTACTTTAAAATCAACTTTTCCCATCTATAACAATGGGAGGATATAAAATGATAAGTAACATGTCTAGGATGGACACAATATGGCATAAAGAAATCTGATCGAAGGAGATAGGTGTACTCTGATGATGACATATTAACCTCCTTCTCCGCTGCTCTTCAAGCTTTATGATTATTGTGAAATTTACGTTATTGTATAAAGTCATGTTTTAAAATTTGATCATTTCACAGGGGGGGAGAGAGAGAGAGAGAGAGAGAGAGAGAGAGAGAGAGAGAGAGAGAGAGAGAGAGAGAGAGAGAGAGAGAGAGAGAGAGGGGCGAAGGTTATAGAACTGTCAGACAGTTGTCAGAAAGAATGAAAAGACCACCTCTCATCTTTTTATCAGAGTACAATCACCGTTTCTTTTTTTTTCTTTTTTTTGTCAAATAAATGGTTTGGGTCATATAATTGCTAGATCATCTAACTTTCTTCATCTTACAGATTTAACTTTGGATAATGGTTCCGAGAAATTATCGACTTCATCCCTCCTGCAAACTCACGTTCTATCGATGAAATCACTCTTCTCGATCTTAACATATATATCACACACTTCCTTATTTAACCCATAGACATCAATTGTTTACCTTAAATTACTCCGGTCCATCCTTTCACCTATGATAATCTTATGAAAATTTCTACACATCTTCGCATTTCTCACCCTATCAATTCTTCTTACATCGCCTATACTACACAAACAATTAATCTCAACAGCTTTAATGTTTTTTTCTTTCATTCACATTAAACATTTATATTTCACTTCCATAAAGTCGAGTTGGTTCATAAATCCCTTTATTGGTTTCTACCATGGTTCTTATGGACAACTCGAATCGCTTTTCACTTTTAAACACATCCAGCTTTCTTGTTTTTCATATTATGAGACTCGAATCTCTTATTTTGCAATCATCCGTTATTTATTAAGACATATTGCTATTAATTAACCACTTACACTTTTACCATCCATTACGAAATTTCCGTTCCCCTTTACTGCCACGATCTTACTCCTGCTCACTCATATTTACTTTTCAACTTTTTCTTCTTTGCAGACACTTTCAAACTCTTTTACCAGGTTTTGCCGTTTCTCTTCACCCTCTAATTAGTTGATTATCGTCTTTCAACATCAATCATTTCGCATTCCCTTCACAACTCCATGTCTATCTACTATACTTTTCTTTCTGACTCCACAGAACAGCCATGAAAACATAACACACCTTCCTCTCGTACCCACGCCAAACCAGTCACTCACCTACCTGCATACTCTAATAGATGCTATTTCATAACCATGATAACAAGATTTTTCTTGCCCTCAACAATAAGTTATTAAAATTCTAAAATTGGTAAAATTATTATTGTCGTTTTGGTCGCCGTAGTCGCCGTAGTCGTCGTCATCGACGTCGTTGTCATCATCATCATTATGAAAATTGTCAAAATTACAAATATCTTTAAAATGTTTAAAATTAATAAAAATCATTAAATTTATTATCGTCTTCATCATCGTCGTCATAGGTAGTAGGTTCACAAGGGCACCAGCCGCCCGTTGAGATACTACCGCTAAAGAGTTATGGGGTCCTTTGACTGGCCAGACAGTACTACATTGGATCCTTCGCTCTGGATACGGTTCTTTCCCTTTGCCTACACATACACCGAATAGTCTGGCCTATTCTTTAAAGATTCTCCTCTGTCCTCATACACCTGATAACACTGAGATTACCAAACAATTCTTTTTCACCCAAGGGGTTAACTACTGCACTGCAATTGCTCAGTAGCTACTTTCCTCTTGGTAAGGGTAGAAGAGACTCTTTAGCTATGTTAAGCACCTCTTCTAGGAGAAGGACACTGCAAAATTAAACCATTGTTCTCTAGTCTTGGGTAGTGCCATAGCCTCTGTACCATGGTCTTCCACTGCCTTGGGTTAGAGTTCTCTTGCTTGAGGGTACACTCGGGCACACTATTGTAACTAATTTCTCTTCCTCTTGTCTTTTTAAAGCATTTATAGTTTATATAGGAATTGTTTATTTCAATTTTGTTGCTGTCCTTAAAATATTTTACTTTTCCTTGTTTCATTTCCTCACTGGGCTATTTTCCTTGTTGGGGCCCCTGGGCTTGTAGCATTCTGCTTTTCCAACTAGGGTTGTAGCTTAGCAATTAATAATAATAATAATAATAATAATAATAATAATAATAGATAGATAGATCTTGCTTCTCTGGCTATTCTATCAGTTCTAATATAAAAAAAAATATGAATGTTACAAACAACTCTTCTCTCTTTTTTTAAATTTCTCTTATAAATGGTTCATAATAAGCACTTCATGAACGCATCTTTTTCCTGGCAAGTTTTACAGTATATTCTACCACATATAGTACATGCCATAGTGGTTCAGAATGTAATTCATTCTATTTAGTTCAAACCTCTAATCACATGCATATAAATCAAACAACAAAAATGTAGTCTCAAAAGGAAATACAAAACAATTTATGTTCATCCATTGGCTTCTTGAACACTCCCTCTGGTTGGTTTTCTGTTAACTTCTTTTCTTAAATGCGACCCATCTTAAGTCATCCTGATCCTGACCGTATAGGGATCCGATGTTTTGTATGAATGAATGGTACCTACATTTATATTTCATCGAGTCTCATCTAAGACGCAAAAATTGCTCCAATAAAGTTTTCAATTTCTAATTGCATGGCTTAATGTACATTCTAAGTTTTTCCCACATTTAATCAGATTTTTATTCATAACAGACGCTACGCGTAGATACAAATACTTATTCCCTTTCTTAAGGGCATTTAAAATTCCTTGGAGGAGCCAATTTTACTTAAATACGATGAAAATTCCTTCTTGGCAGGTTTAGAAGAGCTTTTACACGCTAATCCTTATTTCCATCATATCTTTCGAAATGAAAAGGGGCACCCAATTGACAAATTTTCTTAAAAAAAGAAAAACACTGGAAACTACGAGTCGAAAAGAGCGACTACAGTTAAAATATTTTGCGTACTGTAAAATACAATATCACGCGTGATGTTAATGTTGGCTTAAAACGCTCTGTTTAAATTTCCATCTGACATATATTAAACCAACCATGTCTCCTTGACCAGAGTTAAAAGTCTCATCTAACATACTCGCCAAAAACAATATGACAAAAGTGATTGAAGAGCAATAAAATTAAGACTTCTCAATAAGGTCCTAATACTCAGCATTTCAATATATGATTCAATATTTGACATGTTCAAAACTAAACAAAACTTGAGGCAAAGTGCTGGTAAGGGATGCGTAGCTTTATCTGACACAAGCGATAAAACACCAAGTTATAACATAAAGACGAACAGACTATAATAGAAATCTTTCCTCGAAGAACATACCTAAGCAAGCCCTCCACATTATTATCTGAATTGATTCATTCAATTTTCCGCCTTGCTAATTTATCTTCGTGTCATTTAGAAAACGCTTACTTTCCACTTTATAAGCCATCTAACCATTCAAAAGATCTCTATCATAGTAACTATGGCAATTACTACAAGACAATAATATCAATATATCCAGTTCAATAATAGGAAAATCGAAAAACTCAACATTCGTTTTGGGTGATACATAATACTCAATGGAAGGTATTTTTTTTTTTTTATTTGGATAAAGGTCTATTCAATTATCCGACCTTTATTTTTAAGACAAGTGTTCATTTTGAATATCCGAGTGGTCTGGCTTTGTGTGCAAACTTTCAGTGCCTAATTATTTTCATCACTGTAATTGTAAGGATTTTTATTTATTTTTCACAATATAAGTATGCAATTATATAAACATTTTGCAATAAGTAATTAAACAAAGTTATTTTCGTTGTGATTACGCACGTATATTATACAGCCCCTTGATTTCTTTAATTTACTTAGATTTCTGTACAGCATCAAAGGATATTTAATAAGAAAGAGAAAAAGAGAGAAATTAAAAGACCAATACTCTTGTACCTTCTATATTCAACTTCAGTTTCTCGCTCTGCAACCACAGTCTTTTCAGCGGAAAAGTGTTTTGTCTTAAATATTTTTTAGATAGAGCCCTATAATATGTAATATTATTAAAAAATATTTTCATATACAGCGTTTGTCAAATAATTATGAAAGACATTCCCGTGTGGAAATACTGTTTGGTCTTTACCTGTTTCACGTATGAACTACAATTCTTTGTATAACTTCATCTTGGGAGCTCCGGCCTTATGCCTGCTTGGCTATGTGTATGCTTTTCTGTTTATCTACCTATCTCGCTGTCACTTGATGTCTTTATCTATTTATCTCCTCCTATTGTATGCAAATAATATTGTTACAAACCGTACGGTGAAGACATGTCAAGAACACCCAAGGGCAATGTTCAAACGACGTTTGGTACACTAGTGCGTCTGTATAAGGCCTTCGGTGACCATGGTGAAATGGCTATTAAGAAATACAAGTTAGTCCCATGGCTCTACACGATGCAGACGTCACTTATAAACAGAGCTTCATTTACACACACATATATAAGCATACGTGTATAAATATATTATATATATATATATATATATATATATATATATATATATATATATATATATATATACATATATATATATATATATATATATATATATATATATACATATATACATATATACATATATATATATAATATATATATATATATATATATATATGTGTGTGTGTGTGTGCCTGTATAAATATGTATTAAGTGTTACGTATTTTACACGGGTTACATTAGACGTTCATGATATATGCATATATATATACATACATACATACATACACACACACGCACACACACACACACACACACATATATATATATATATATATATATATATATATATATATATATATATATATTTCTTGTCAAACTGAGCGGCATTGCCAATTCTGTCGCGTCCCTCGGATAAGGGTGGGAGGGATTAGTCATACCCTAGAGAGAGGGAGTACCCCGAAAGGTATATTCGGAAATCACAACTACCTTGTTGTAGTTAGGAAAGAGGGAGAGGGTGAGAAGGGTTGAATCCGCGTGCGCACGTGTGTGTATATTCATCTAAATATTTAGCAGTCATTTTTACAGGTCGCATACACTAGCATGTCTGATTTTATATATATATATATATATATATATATATATATATATATATAATATATATACATATATATATATGTGAGAGAGAGAGAGAGAGAGAAAGAGAGAGAGAGAGAGAGAGAGAGAGAGAGAGAGAGAGAGAGAGAGAGAGAGAGCTACGCAAATAAATGACTATTAACACTACTATTATCATCATCTTGTTGTGATGCAGTATTACAATTCATAAAAGACAAATTTGGAAAGCAAGAACATCAGATACAAGAGGGACACTCAGTAGAGCGCAGACCTCCGCCAGAGCAGTTTATTTCTCGACCTTTTGGGCTTATTTTGGACATTTTGCTCGATAGTGACCTTGACCTTTGACCTAAAATCTATCGTTTCCAGCTCTTCATACAAGTTTAAAATCCCTATAAGTTTCTTTACTTTACGGTTGATGACCGCAATTTAACCTTTTGTTTGACCTTGGCCTTGGACTCACATTGACCTTAACATGTATTAATGGGAGTGGATTTTCCTACGCTCAAATATGAACCAATTTTGAAGTCTCTGTGGCACCGATGTCTTAACTTATGACTTATTACGTGAAGTGGACATTTTGCTTGAGCGTGACCTTGAACTTTGACCTTGACCTTCCAAAATTTAATCATTTCCAGCTTCTTACATAACAATTAATCCCTGCAAGGTTTATTGTGGATTTCATTAATCACATATCATTTATGGAAGTACATATCAATATACTAGTTACATTTCATAAGATATAAACTCTCAGATTAAAACAACGGATTAGTTTTCTTGGTATTTCACGAAAACAGATGTTCTTTTTTATCTATAGCTCACATATGTGCACTGATTTCATTGTATTTCTAACATACCGATAACTTTAATAAAACCTTAAAAAAATTTGAGTTTATATATCTAAACCCATACTTAAGAATATTCGATACAAAATCCACGGCAAGTTAGCTCTGTAGGTTATTTAGTAGGTTCTTTGGAGACGTACATTAGACAGATAAGGCCACGCTAAGTAATATATTAATACAGAATGTCTTCACAATTAATGCACCTATAGTATGATATCCTTCTTCGTGTGTGTTATTAAACAACCTCCCAGTGTTGCAATTAAAATCTGTTGCTTGTTGAATTGGTAATAATAAAGATAGGAAATTATTCATAGTTAACTAAATTCCAAGTCATCTAAAAACAGAATTCTTAATTGGTGTCACTTCATCACATTGTCTGTGGAATCTGAGACCCATCAACCTTTAAAGAAAATTGAATTATCTAAATCATTCTCTTGTGAATAATACCCAATAAACCTAACGTACCTTACCCTGTACAGACACTTTAGAATGGAAAATGAAAATCAAATTCATAATAAGGAATACTGACCTTTCTCCAGCTACAACATGAATTCCAAGAAACCTATTTCAATATAACAAATAATGAGTTACCCAGCAAACGGAATAAAATCGATAGAAGACCTGTTTGAATAAAATAAATAAGGAAGATTACCATATTAATAAGAATGCATTCTTTTACAGTGCGCTGAAATAATTAGTTCTATGTTTCCTTTTTGAACTACAATTAAACAAATCGTAATAAAGAGTTCAGCGATCCTTGGGAGATCACGACCTTAAGGTTTTATCGATAAAGATGAGAAAACCATATAACCCAAATGATTTCTCCCCTTCTACCAGTTAAGTACATGGCAAATAATTATATTTATAGTGTCTATGTATAGATAACTGATGGTAAAATTTAAACAGCAGCACGCTGCCGTTTTACTGGGTATCGTTGCATAGCCTAGTTTTGCTATTAAAGCTTTATATAACGTATGGAAACTAGGGACATATCTACTTTGATAACCAGTTTATATTCAGCCATAATTTTCCCTCTCATCGTTACCCTACCTCAGAGTTACAACAGCACTGGTACAACAGAAAATACTTACAAATCAGTATTTAGATATGGAAATAGCACATGTAATAAAATGTGGCACACAGACAATTTGATTATAAATAACAATTAAAAATCACAATTAACTTTGGTATTATTAAATGACACACCCAAACACACACACATATATATATATATACATACAGTGGACCCCGGGTTATGGCGTCCCCAGTTTAGGTTTTTTTCAAGTTACGATGTGGAATACGAAGATTTTTCGTCCCCTTGTTATGGCATTTTCGCCGCCTTACGGCATCAAATTCCAAAATTCAAACTTGGCAGTCAGTGCGCGTATGACTGCGCGTCACTCGCCTCACACCACGCTCATACGTCACTGCATACATCACTAAGATACTGGTCTGCTATTGGTCGACGTCACGGCGTCACTAAGATGCCGATATGCTATTGGCCGAAATCCCTACCACAATGCCTGAGAGAGATGCTGCCTCTCTCTCTCTTTGTTAATCGCGTGCTCAGTTCAGAATCTTGCGTGTTTCGTAGACTTGATCTCGTATGAGTGCTTGCGATATCGTATTTTTTATGTATTTAAGTGCTTAATTCAAACTATAATTCATTAGCCATGGGTGCCAAGATTGCTAGTGATGTTAAAGGGAGAAGTAAGAGGATGATTACTATGGAAACGAAGCTGGAGATAATCAAGAAATACGAAGAAGCCATGCGCATTGTTACCTTCACTAGTGCATATGACCGTACCCAGTCAACAATTGGTACAATTATTAAGAACAAGGAAGCCACTAAAGCAATTAAGTCTTCTAAGGGCATGACTGTCCTTGCCGGTGGAAGGACCTCAATCGACGAAGAGATGGAGAGACTCCTTCTACTATGGATTTAAGAGAAGGAAATCGCTGGTGAAACACTCATACAATCGGTAAATTCGCACAAGGCAAGCACCATCTTTACCGATCTCATGGAAGCCCAGAGAGACGGCGGAGACGAAGGAACGTAGCAGCAAGCCCCCCCAAAGTTCAAGACTTCTCATGAGTGGTTTGATCGCTTGAGGAGGACTGGTATTCCCTCAGTCGTCAGGCATGGAGAGGTGGCCAGTTCTGACAAGAAAGCAGCAGACGAATTCCTCAAGAAGTTTGAGGAATTAATTTCCAGAGAAGGCTACATTCCTCAGCAAGTGTTTAACTGTGATGAAACTGGCCTTTTCTGTAAGAAAATGGCCTGTCATACATATACCACAGCAGAAGAAAAGAAACTTCCTGGCCTTAATCCGATGAAGGACAGACTTACCCTCGCATTTTGTGAAAATGCCAGTGGGGACTTAAAAAATTAAGCCCTACTGGTGTACCCTTCAGAGAATCCTTGTGCCTTCAAGGCACAAAATATCACGAAGGATAGGCTCTCAGTATTTTGGAGGTCTAATGCCAGGGCCTGGGTCACGACGACCATTTTTATTGAGTGGGTAAACGTCTGCTTCGGTCCTGCTGTCAAGAAAATTTTAGAAGAGAA
>NC_090746.1:29750281-29752781 GCF_036898095.1 Palaemon carinicauda | reverse complement strand
GTTTAGTAGGAATGCTTTCGGACTGCGTCGGATCACAAGCAAAGGGCCCGTATAAGGGGGCGTTAGTGGTGGCTTGCTAGTGTCGTTGCGCAGGAAGACGTGCGTTACAGAGTGCAAGTCCGTTGGTATGTGATGCTTTGCTGGGGGCTTGTAAGTCTGGCGGCACGGAGTAAATTTTCCCACGACGTGACGTATGCGCTGGAGATTGTCGGAGGAGGTTGTAGAAGGAAAAAATTCGGCAGGGACGACCAACGGGTCGCCATACACCATTTCAGCTGCCGAGAAGTCGAGGGCGTCTTTAGGAGTGGACCTTAGTCCCAGGAGGACCCAGGGAAGCTGAGTAAACCAGTTGCAATCCTTGCAGCGGGACATCAAAGCTGCTTTGAGGGTGCGATGAAAACGTTCAACCATTCCATTGGCATCGGGGTTGTAGGCCGTTGTCTGATGTAGGGTGATGCCCAGGAGATTCGCCAATGATGCCTACAATTGATAGGTGAAAGTGGTTCCCCTGTCAAAAGTAATATGCTTAGGGATACCGAATCTTGCAATCCATCCACAGAGTAAGGCAGATGTACATGAGGCGGACGTTGCAGTTTCCATGGGAATGGCTTCAGGCCAACAAGTGGAGCGGTCGATGACGGTAAACAGGTAAAGATGTCCTTGTGATGTGGGTAGGGGGCCTACAACGTCGACGTGAATGTGTGCGAAACGACGCTGAGGTTGAGGAAAGGTGCCCACTCCTGAATCCGTGTGTCGATGTACTTTGGAAGTTTGGCAAGAAGTACAGGCGCAGACCCAATCCTTAGCATCCTTTAGAAATGCCGTGCCAAATGAACTTCGCCTTCAGCAGCAGTGCAGTAGAACGGCACGAGGGATGTGAAAGGCCGTGAATGAAATCAAACACCTGTCGGCGCATGGGAGCAGGAATCCAAGGTCGCGGTCTACCAGTACTGACGTCACAAAGGAGGATGGTGTTGGAGTCTTCGAGGGGAAAGTCTTCCCAACGGAGGGACGTGCAGGATGTCCTACAAGCTTGATACTCTGGATCCTGTTGTTGGGCTTCAGCCAGGGCGTTGTAATCCAATCCCAGTTGAACGGCAGCCAACATGTTTGTTGACAGGGCATCGGCAACGGGATTCATTTTCCCAGGGACGTATTGGAGGGTGCAATTGTATTCAGCCACGGCGGAGAGATGTCGGCGTTGACGGGTGGACCAGGCGTCAGACTGTCGAGTGAAAGCGTGCACCAGAGGCATGTGGTTTATGCGAATGACGAAGGGCGTACCTTCTAAGAAATGGCGAAAGTGACGGACAGCCAAGTGCACCGCCAGCAATTCTCGATCGAAGGTAGAATAACCCGATTCTGCCTTGGACAGTTTTCTGCTGAAGAAGACCAATGGGCGGGGCGAGCCTTTGACCACCTGCTCGAGTACTGCACCAATAGCGACGTCGCTGGCATCGGTGGAGAGAAGGAGAGGGGCGTGTGGGATAGGAAAAGTGAGAGCCGCAGCAGTTGATAGGGCCTTCTTTGCATTGCAGAAGGCTGCTTCTTGAAGGGGACCTCACTTCAGGTCCTTTGGCTTGCCCTTGAGGGAGGCGTAGAGGGGAGCAAGAGAGGCGGCAATGGCTGGCAGAAAACGGTGATAATAGTTGATCAGGGCCAAGAATTCCTGCAGAGCTTTGACGGTCGAGGGCGCGGGGAAGTTCTGAACGGCTGCTACCTTCTCAGGGAGGGGATGGACTCCTTCAGGAGTGATACAGTGCCCTAAGAACGACACTTCGTTGGCGCCAAAGGTACACTTGTCGTACCGGACTACAAGGCCGTTTTGTTGCAGGCGGTTGAGCACGATGCGCAGGTGACGGAGGTGTTCCTCTTTTGAGGAGGAGAACGCAAGTATGTCGTCCACATAACATACACAGAAAGGGAGGTCCCCTAAGATGCCATCCATGAGATGTTGAAACGTTGCCCCAGCATTACGAAGGCCAAAACAGGAGTAATTGAAGGTGTATGTACCAAACGGAGTGGTGATGGCGGTCTTGGGGATGTCTTCTGGGTTCATAGGCACCTGATAATACCCCTTTAGGAGGTCGAGCGTAGAGAAAACCTTCGCTTTGTGCAGGTAGGCGGTCACGTCGGCAATGTTTGGGAGGGGGTAGTGATCCGGTTCTGTTTGCATGTTCAGGCGCCTGTAATCCCCGCACGGACGGAGGGAGCCGTCTTTCTTCAGAATGATGTGTAAAGGTGATGACCATGGGCTGGAGGCCTTTTGGCAAAGGCCCATTTCCTCCATTTTGGCGAACGTCTGTTTGGCGGCTGCCAATCGTTCCGGTGCCAGACGTCTGAATTTTGAGAAGACTGGGGGTCCCGTCATCTTGATATGGTGATAAATACCGTGCTTGGCAGGAACCGTGGGCATTTGGCGAAGTTCGGGACGGAAAACTTCCGGGTACGACGTGAGGAGGTGGGCGTAGGCATCCGTGGGTGCGCTGATGTGGAGAGC
>NC_090746.1:29722781-29737781 GCF_036898095.1 Palaemon carinicauda | reverse complement strand
AGCTACTGTATTTAACAATTATCTCAACAAGCAAAGGCACCCTAGTCCTAGACCAATCTCTCGATATGGAACAGCTGGCTGCCAATATATAACACAATAGGAATCCATATGTATGTTTGTCATCTTCATAATTCACTGTTGCTACCCACTAAATCCAGCTTTAGAAATGTATACTTTTTCTATTTGTATTTTTCACCGCAAATAATCCTGTTGTATAAACGTTTATCGATGATATACAAGTCTTTTATAAGAACATTATTTCCCTTTCATAACAGGATAAAGTTTCTTTCCCTCATTTTTTTTCATATATTCATTGTTACTATATCACCAAGCCAAGATTAAAAAAAAAGAAAACCTAACATAGGAAGGGCATATGATAAAAATTGAATTTGTTGAAACTGTATAATTGTCTTCTATTAATCCACTTTCAGCCCCATTCTACAAAACAGTGTACACTCGCTGGACTCGGATTACCCACAAAATTAGTCCGTGAGCTCATAGAAATTTGTATTACATTTCGAGTACAAAAGATTTGATAGCCAAAGTCATCAGCTAGTGTGATGGAGGCCTTCGAATGGTCATTCTTAATTTTGTCGTTGGTGCGTTGAGTAGGGGGTGCAGCTTGAACGGCCCCCTAAAACAGGTATAAATAACATTTTGGAGTACATCAATAAAACCAGTGATAAAAGTTTCGTTTTGGCACTGATTACAGATGTGCAAAACGCATTTCAGAAGGGCCAAAGTACATCAATAAAAATTTGTGGAAATATACCTTAGATCTTCCTGATGAAGGATCAGTAATTCTTAAATGTCAAATTAGGTGCAAAACCTATTTAAGAACGACCCAAAGAGAGCGCTATTTTTGTACATTTAATACACATCTTACGTACATTAATGAAATTTCATAGAATTATCATTTTGACCTTCCTTATTAAGGTTCAGCAGTTCTTAAGTGTCGAATTTGGTCCACAACCATTTAAGAATGGCCTAGAGAGTGCCATATTAGCACGTGGCGGATTAAACAAATATTTTCTAGCTACATGACCTCTTTATGTACCATAAATGAACCTTTGTGGGAATATTTATTTTATATGATATAGAAGAACAAAGCAACTACAAATTTATATATTCAAATATTAATTCATTCATAAAAGAAAAGGTGTCTGGTGAAGAGTGAAATATAAGTGTCAATACTGTTTACAATTCGATATCAATTTATGGTATTTACCAGGATATCATAACTCGGTATCTAACTTATCTAACACATGTAATATTAGTTTTTTAAATCTAATGTTTCACACCTTTTGCAAGGTGGTAGTAGTAGTAGATACGGTAAAACATTACTATCTAATAATATGCTGCTAAAGGGGATGACCAGACACTAACATATCTATTTGCAAGTGATTATACTCTTCGAAACCAAAACTGCCTGTTGATAGAAACACTCATATTAATTAGTTTATACATACGTAGATCACATTTGCTATAAATCTATTGCTAGAGTTTTTAAGATGAAACATCAAAACTGCTAATGAAGCCCACAAATCTCTCTCTCTCTCTCTCTCTCTCTCTCTCTCTCTCTCTCTCTCTCTCTCTCTCTCTCTCTCTCCGCTGATAATCAGTTCAACTAGTATTTACTGGTATAGTTAATTATAATATCAGCCTGCCTCTCTGTAACAAGATTCTAGTCATCTTTATCACAACACCAGTCTTCATCATCATTGTCCAATGCTTATAAATCCGCTGCCTCTGGGATAAGGTATTCAGGGAGTTGCTCCCGCTCCCCTTCGAACCAAACCAGTCTGTACTGGCCATTAACGAACTGCCAGCCATTTCCATCAGAGGGATGCTGCTCTTTATGAGTTTCTTCTGCTCTTGTACCCATGTTAGTAACAAAGGAGACACGCTTAATGTGTGAGGACTGAGCTCGTCTTCGCAAGGTGGTAGCCCACTTGAATCTGTCCCCTTCAAATTGGCTAGTAGGTGTTTTCCATTTCCCTTTGCTCCATATGTTTTCATAAACTTCTCATACCTTCATTCATTCAGCATAGTGTTTGCTCTTTCCTCAGCTCCATAAATTGTGGCTGTGAACCACTGAAAAGCTTCTTTCATCGTGTTAGAAACTGTAGAGCTGATTGCCTTTACTCTGAAAGTCTTCTGATAGTCAGGTTGCTTTTCTAGATTTTGAAGAGGCCTGACCTTCCTTTTCTGACAAACGCAGATGTATAGTCAGATCCCTTGAGGGCATGGAAAGCTGGCAACGTTCCTTCCATATTGCAGTTAAGGTGACGTAACGACGATTGTTCTTTGAAACTGTTCCATTATTCATTCGCAATGTTGGTTAAAATCTATTGTAGTTGTACAATAATACCACTGCTATATCTGTATCGGATGCCCTGACCACTGTGTCCATTCTCACGATCAGCTGATAAGGAATGCAGACAAATCTTTGTGTCTACCTCTTCATGGTTGTATTTTAATCCATCCACTGTGTTTCGCTGTATCATACCCTCTGTCACCTGGAACTTAAAACATTCCTCTTAGACATCTAGGAAGACTTCACGATCCCCAAAAATGGTAATGGTAATGCCATTAGTTGGCAATAAACTGAGGTAGCTGCTTCTTGAAGGACTTTGACTTTAGGGCATCGATTAGATTTCTTTTAATTAGTCTCTGCTCTGACCCTCTGATGATAAAGGTTCTTTTGTTAGATCCCTGCCTGTCTCTTTCAATGTCCTTTATCGAAAGCTATGGATAATCATCAAATTCTATGTGTATGGACTTGGCTGACATTGTTAAATTCTGGGTGATATTTTTTTCTAACCCTCCGTTTGGGGGGGGGGGGCAAATTTGGTAGCAAGGTATGTAAGAGGAACTGCCCATCTTCGATGTGACTACTGACCTTTTTTGGCTACTATTCAAGACCTTTCACTTTACTCTCCAATATATTAATGAGGGCACTCCTCTCGGTTTTTTCCATTACTACTTCAGGGCTGGTCATGGACAGAGGTATTGGGATCAATGGGTACTGGAAAATATGATGCATGTCAAGTCTCTTCTTGGTGGACAGCACAAGGAGACATCTCAACAGTTCACATGATCCTTTAAGCACTGCAACTTTCGTTTCTTGTTTGACGATTGCTTGCACAGCCCTCTACAAAGATTTTCAGCTTCTTCTTTATTGGACTTTCAAACATATTTGGATCACTCACGCAAGCTTGGATGAATTCCTTTTGTTGAACTTTTCCTTTGGCTGAAACGTTGAGAATACCTCTGAAGATTCCAGGGTTTCAAATGGATTGTTCGTATCTAAAATTTGTTTGATGATTTTCTGAAGATCTCAATGTCACGTTGAATTCGTCTTGGTCTAAGTTCTAGACTCTAGAGTGACATCATCTTTGTTAACCAATCCTGTTATCTCTTGCAGCTGACTAGTGAATGATGCGCAGGTAGCCTTGTTATCATCCATCTGAGGAGAGATGAGTAGTGATTAGTATGAAGCTCTTCTCTGTAATAACATGTCTCTAGAAAGTCCTTGAAAAGCTGGCTTTCGAAGGCATGGCCAAGTAGAGGATGAAGTCTCTTTATTATTATTATTATTATTATTAATTGCTAAGCTACAACCCTAGTTGGAAAAGCAGAATTCTATAAGGCCAGGGGCTCCACCAGGGAAAATAGCCCAGTGAGAGCAGGAAACAAGGAAAAAATAAATATTTTAAGAATAATATTAAAATAAATATCTCGTATATGAACTACAAAAACTTTAACAAAACATGAGGAAGAGAAATTAGATAGAATAGTGTACCCGAGTGTACCCTCAAGCAAGAGAACTCTAAACCAAGATAGTGAAAGACTATGGTACAAAGGCTATGGCACTACCCAAGACTAGAGAACAATGGTTTGATTTTGGAGTGTCCTTCTCCTAGAAGAGCTGCTTACCATAGCTAAAGTCTCTCTTCTACCCTTACCAAGAGGGAAGTAGCCACTGAACAATTACAGTGCAGTAGTTAACCCCTTTGATGAAGAAAAATTGTTTGGTAATCTGAGTGTTGTCAGGTGTATGAGGACAGAGGAGAATCTGTAAAGAATATGCCAGACTATTCTGTGTATGTGTAGGCAAAGGGAAAGTGAACCATAATCAGAGAGAAGGATCCAATATAGTACTGTTTGGCCAGTCAAAGGACCCCATAACTCTTTAGCGGTAGTATCTCAACAGGTGGCTGGTGCCCTGGCTAGCCTACTACCTACTACCTACTCTTGCATCAGTTGAAGTGTTTTCCTGTGAGGAAACCAATCAAAGAACCTGGTGAAAGGAGACTAGTCTCTTTTAGCATGCCCGGTCCTCCAGATTCTTCTATGAGTTTTCTAAGGGCCTCAGAAAATCCCATCTCTATATGGAAAGTACCCATCATGATGAAAACATTGTCAAATGCTGGAGTTTCTGTAGCCTGGATTTGCATGGCTGGTCTTGCTGCTGCAAGGTCATACGTAACCAGTCAATACTCTTGGTTGCATTCTTCAGCACATCTCTGGTTTGTTAGAAGGGTTTGTTGCACTACCGAAACGTTGGCGATGGGCTCATTAAGGTTTGGCATGTATCTCGCTTCCTGTTTTGGTAGCCAATCGTTGTAAAAGATTGCACTGAAGCCCTATCAGAATATGTCTCAAATGCGTGGCTCATCATCCACACGAGGTCCAGATGTCTTGCAGTGATTGCAGCATCAGGTAGAGTAAAAATGGATGTATTTTTATCGGTAAAGGTAGCTATTTTAGGGTCACCAAAATAGGGGGCAAGAGATGTGTCTGTGACAGTGAGAGACCTCTTCTTGACAGCTTTCTTAGTTCTTGTTGCTGTCTTTCTAACTGGTGTTGGTATTTCATTACTCTGTTGACTGTTGGGACAATCTCCCGGCAAACTTCAATACCGAATTCCCATTGTATGCAGCGTATTGCTCCCAGACAATGTCTATGTCACCTCACCAAAGTTGTCAAATGCATGTCCCATTGGAGTTCTGCCAAAGTGCCCTTAGGGCAAGCTTCTTTCCTATCCTGGATTGCTTCAGCAGTTGATGTTTTGAGTTCCTCCAAGCATGAACAGTTGAGACAATGCCCAAACCTATTAAGAACTTCAACAAGCTTCTTGCTACCTGCAATAGATCTTATAGCCATACCTAGAGTTACATGTTTTGCTGGTTTTGCAAGGCCTCTTTGGACAACAAACAATGCATCCTGATTTATGGAATCAATACTATGTTTAATTTGTTTTCTACATTGGTCATATATGTTGCCTGTGTACAACACTTTGAAAAAGTTCATCACGGGCTGGGGTACAATTATCCCCGTCTTGGATATTGTTCAGTGTTGTATTATCTGGTACTTTTTATTGTAGTAATTAATAGCTGCTTTCGCAATATTAGACCTGCTTGGTTGAGGAGTCATTCCTCTGACTCTGTGTAGTTATATGCCATGCATACAGAATCATCAGCAATTACAGCATTGTAAAGAATACTACTTAATTTCTTACCTACCGGACTCTGATTTTTTATTTTGAACCCAAACTTATTCTTTAGCTTTTGCGACAAATTGTACCTATGCATAGGAGATAAACAAAGTCCAAATAACAATCATACACAGATATCAGCAGTTCTGAACGTTTGTCAGCAATTGCAAACTTTTCGATATATTCACCAATATTTCTAACAGCATTTATAGTCTTTTTTTATGGAATATCATCTTTTTTTCTGTTCAGTACTCTAAGTTATATTGGCTGCAAGCAAGAATGCACTCTTGCATGAATGATGATACTTAGCTTCTTTTGTCACCAGGTCTATACCAGCAACTTTCAAAAGGACAGCTGTATCCTGAAGTAGTTCAGAAGCCTCTTAAATCCTCTGTCCTGCTTCTAATGTTTCACACTATACTAAAAGTTCAATAGCCCCACCTTTTTTCCTTCTCTTTTGATGACAGAAATGACAGTCGACAGGAAGAATTCCTGATGATGAGGGTTCATCATCATCTACCCTTGCATTGGAACATAAATGCACCAAATTCCTGTCACTAGAGTCAGATGGTGTATCTCCAGGAGCTGATGTTGTGCATGTAACGGCTGTGAATTTCTGGTAGCAGGATATGTGACAAACATCACTCTCATCTGGGCTCTCAGGCAAGCTGACAACCAAGTCATAATAAACCGATTTCTCAAATTGAGGTTTCTCATGGCTCTGCTGAGCTGCAGCTTGCACAGTAATCCAGTTCTTATCACGGAAGTAAAACATCACAACATTCTTTCTTATCTGAGGGCTTCCAGCATGGAGACTGCAACGCCTGTCACGCCTGGAGTCAGGAACAGGGTTGTTGACAGGATCAGATGATTCCATAATATCTTAAATAAAAAGGGCTTTCTTATAAGCTAGATCACGTTCTATATAGCTATACCAGTAACTAATTTTCATGTGAAAATAAACAGCTCAAGAAAGACATTTTAATTTCATCTCGTGTAATAATCCAGCAATGTGTAGAACACACTAGGCTCTCAATTTGGAGACACTCGGTGAAAGATCTCAAATGCTTAAGTTTTAAAATAATCCCATAAACTCGCAAAAGATCTCAATATGATAGTAGGTTATCAAAATTAAAACTTTATTACAAAATATAAAAAAAATTGTGTTCTATTGCTCTGCCCAAGGCAATAATATAAACTTATCAGTTTACACCCTTCTCAACTGGCTAGCTTCTATACAAAGTTACCACTCCACTGGTATTATGAAACTCTAATTTTTATAATCACGAGCCCTTGAAAAGAAAAGGCACAATTAGTACTTTCATTATAAAATTGCATCACTTATATATTCAGTGCAACAACAGTAGTGATAAGATCAACAGAACTCCCAATAGAGTAAATTTAAACCCGTTTTAGGGGGAAGTTCAAGCTGTGCCCCCTAATCAACACACCAACAGCATAACCTAAGAATGACCATTCGGAGGTCTCCATCACACTAGCTGATGACTTTAGCTATCAAAACTTTAGTACTCAAGATGTAATACAAATCTCTGTGAGCTCCTGGACTAAATGGTTCTCGTCAAACGGTTTACTTTTTCAAGAGCGTTCTTGGTATGGATCTGAATCTGACTTAACTCCCAAATTCCCACGTTTCTTTTTAGACCATGGGTATCATTCCAAAATTTACGTTATTTTTTTTTTTTTTTTCGTTTTACTAATTATCTTCGCCAACTTCGTTAAACGTTGTCTGTCTGTGTGTTTGTGATTCGCACAACTCAAAACTATCTGACCGAATTTCATGAAATTTGGTGGAATGATTGGCCATGATTCAAGGACAATTTGATTATATTTTGGGAATAATTGGGTCAAAAGCCAAGGCCAAAGTCACGAAAGGGTAAAAAACATCTTTTTGCCACATCGTGGCCAATTTTTATCTGATTTGCACGAATCTAAAGCCAAAATTAACATAATTCAATAGCCTATCTTGTGATATACAACATGATATAGTGATGCTATTATCCTTGATTGTGTATTTATTTGTTTGCATATCTGCCCGTGTGTTTGTAATTCGTATAACTCAAAATCAACATGACCTAATCTCATGAAATTTTGTGGGATGATTGGACATGTTCGAAGGGCAATTTGATTAGGTTTTGGAAGTGATTGGGCCAAAGGTCAAGTCAAGGTAGCGCAAAAGTAAAAAACGTTATTTGCTATATCGTTTCCATTTGTATCGGATTTGCATGATCATCAGTTTTCTTGCTGACAAAAGTCGCGGTGGCGAAAAAACGCGCTTTAACGAGTGCCCATTCTAGCCTGTGAATAAAATGCCTCTTTCAAAACAAAACAAAACAAAAATGTCAACAGAAATTAACCAGCTAATCTTTTGGCCTATTCTTATTCCTTAAAGCTTTGCATATTTTTTTTCCTATCTGTAATATTTAATCAGCTTAACCATCGTCCATGCCCAACACTCACAGACAAAATGAATTCAATCAAAGATTCTATTGAACAAATACAGGAACCCAAAATTAAAATCATAATCTTCTTACGTCTACAACGAATATATTTTTCAAATAAATAGAAATTCCCATTATTGTTAAAAATATAATTCCCTCAAGATTAAATCATACCAGTGTTATGTGCATTTTTATTTTATCTAATTAACAACAACCATTCCAAATCTGATTCAATAAAGTTTTATTCAACTCTCAAACCCCATGAAATATTGCATGAAAATGGGGGATGATTAAATTTTAATTTTAGTACTTCCTTATCGTAAGAAATTTTTTTAAATCTGAAAGCATAGAGGTTGAAGTCACCTGTGACCGACAAATGTGCTCATATCTTCCGCTGACTGTGTTAAAAACTATTGCTCTCTCGACCTCACTAGCAAAGATGCCTTTAAAGTGTTCGTAGTTCATGTCATCATTTTTCGTGTAACAGCATATCACATAATTTACTTCCTTACTCTTCATGTAATTAACAGTCCACTTAGAAATAAAGATATTGAAAAAAAAAAAAAAACAGTATGTCATGTAGAAAGATGGCTCGGCACAAACCAATATATTTGGCCATTGGGACAAAAGATAGAAAAGGTTTTGTTTTAATGACGTCTTTACAAGGAGGCAGTCACGTGTGGGTCGAACATAAATTAGGTGACAAGTCTTGCAACAGTGCTCAATAATATAGCAAGATTAAACACCTCTTCCCCCCAAAAAATGACGATAACCTACGGTATATTAACGATGTTGTCATCAACTAATGAAGCTATATCATATTTTCCTGATCCACTACTGTCCCCTTCTTTCTTCTCTATTGTAGAACAATTTTTTTCTTTATGAAATATAAACATAAAATATAGTATTGAGAAAGACAATTACAATTAAATCTAACACAAGCTTTAACCTATCCATAAAACGCAAACATTTCTATTACTGCCAACACAAATCGAGTGCAAATTACGAGTATATCCACTTTTCTACACATCACAGTGACTGAAGCTGACCCTGAACATCAATTATGTAGTCAGAAACGAGATGCCACGTGACTTCCAGGCGGAAGTTATCTGTCTGTGATCATTGCTGAAGAGAATAACATAAAAGATTATCCGTTCAGAAAAGTGATCAGTGCGCGTTGTTAACGAGTATGTTTCCGCTTGCCATTTTTCTATATCACCGAAAATAAATTATAATAATATTGCATCATTAAACTGAAAAAAAAAAAATTAACCATTACATTTAAATGACGAGCACAATATTTAGGAGTTTGCAACTCCTAATTGAAAAATTTAAAAATTATACAGTATATTATATACGACTGATCTACGCATTACAAAATTCATGAGGAGGATAAACATCATAAGTGACAATGAACTGGATTGGTGATAGGAATTTAGCACACCTAGAGTATGCTGATGATGCTGTCCTTGTTAGTAGAACACCACAGGCTTTGTAATGCTTGCTTACCAGAATGCATGAAATATTACATGAGGTTGAGCTGAAAATAAATAGAAAAAAGACAGAGATGATGAGAACGGAGTATGCAATGGAAGATGAAATATCATTGCAAGGAGAAAGGATTAATGAGGTAGAATCATATTTAGTAACTATAATCTCCAATACAAGGTCTTTAGAATTAGAGCTTAGTGAAAGATTGAAAAAAGCAAATCAGACAATGGCAAGGTTAAGAAAGATTGAAAAAAGCAAATCAGACAATGGCAAGGTTAAGTAAAATTTGGATATCAAATCGCCTAAAATTACATATAAAAATCAGACTATATATCAGTTTAGTAAGATCGGTGTTACTCTAAGGACATGAGTCATGTTATGACAATGAAACAATCTCCAATAGATTTAGTAGATTTGAGAACAAAGCCCACAGAAGGATATTGGGAGTTAAATGGCAGGACAGGATTAGAAATGAAACTATAAGAGAGAGTACTCGAGTGCCAAACGTTCATCTAGGCTCCACTAGGCACTAGAAGAGTTGGAAGACCCAGACCTACTTGGCTGAGGACTATGAGGGGCGAAGTAGATGATGAATGGAGAAGTATTGAATTAAAAGCTCAAGATAAGACGACTGGCTAAATCTAACCGACGCCCTTTGCGTCAGTAGGCGTAGGAGATGATGATAATGATGATGATATTACATTCAAGTGTTCACGTTGATAGTGGATAAACCTCAAAGCTATAATAATAATAATAATAATAATAATAATAATAATAATAATAATAATAATAATAATAATAATAATAATAAGGCCGACTTGGGCAAAGAATTATAATCTAATGAATGACAAATATAAAATTAACAAATGTTATTTACCTTTATGAGTAACTAATGCAAGAAATCACAGAGTAATTTTCCAAGGTGTTTTGGAAAACACTTTTCCACTACGGTTGTCCTTTCACAATGGTGGTAAATGTAAGTACCAATAGCTATCATCTTTTAAAACAATTGGGCACATGTAGTCTTGGAGGGCTTGTCAGAAATAAAAGAGAACAGAGCTGATATAACGATACTTAATTTGTCAAATAAAAGAGTTGTGTTAGGAAGTGATTGTGTGTGAAATAGAGTTATGTGAAATTGCTAATAATGGGATCTTGGGACCTACAACTCCAACCTGCACAGACGAACGCACTCCGAACTTCATTATGCAAGCGCCACAACTATGTCCGCCAGAATATCAGCTTGTAGTTAGTGACATTGTTAATAATTATCCCGATGTAATTGCAATTGGAGACGAGCCACCCAGAAGGATTGATCGATTTCCCTTTAGCATTGAAATTGGGCAGGCGGAGCCGATCAGGTCAAGGCCTTAAAAGGTACCCATTCATTTCCAGGGAGTGACAGAGAGGGAAATTAGTAAATTAAGGGAACAAGGGCTAATCGAGGAGAGCGATTCCCCCTGGGCTTCTCCAATTGTAGCTGTTAAGAAAAAAGGATGGCTCGATAAGATTGTGAGTTGATTACAGGACGTTGAATGCAGTCACTAAGGATAATGCATTTCCATTGCCCTCGATCAAAGAATTACTTGTGAAGGTACAGGATAGTAAATATTTTACAACTACTGATCTAAAGTCTGGATAGTATCAAATACCCATTCAGGAAGATAGTAAATGTAAAACGGCATTTATAGCTAGCCATCAACTATTTCAGTTTAAATTTCTTTCTTCCGGTATTAAAAATGCTCCAAGTCATTTCTCTTCTCTAGAGTAATGATGGCGGTTTTGTCTCCCTTAATTGGCCATAATGTTCTTGTTTACTTAGACAATATCATAATTACAGGGAAAACGGCCGAAGAACATAATAATAATATTCGTAAAGTTTTAGAAACCTTGTGACGTAATGGTATGAAAATAAATGTCAAAGTGCAAATTTTTCTGTAAACAGGTCGAATTTTTAGGTCACATAATAACCCCAGAAGGTATCCAACCCTGCCTCAGTAAAGTAGAAGCTATTAGAGATTTCCCCAGACCACGTACCCCTAAGGAAGTAGCTGGGTTCCTTGGGTTCGCTGGGTATTACCGTAAATTCATAAGAGGTTTTGGAGAGATAGCGAGACCCTTAGATGCTTTAAAGAAACAAAAATTGATAAATTGGGGAGTGGAAAAAGAAAGGACCTTTAACCATTTGAAAGCTGCCTTAACTAGCAAAGATGGTAAGGTTGCAGACAATAAAGGAACTATCGAATTTGAGCAGGACTTGAACCCCAGTCTGGCGATAACCAGGCAGGAACGTTACCAATAGGCTACCCCAACCTATTCGTTGCTAAATCTCCCAAACGTAGCCCGTACAGCCTAATTTGTATGCGGATTGATATTATTAAAATTCTTATTTGGTAGTATGTTTCAATAATAAACCATTGCAACTTTTTCATGTGTTCATCGAAATGCGATGTGACTGCCATGTCATGAGATCGGATGTCACTAAAATTTGGATACCATACACTATATGTATTTTAGTTAATAGAAGTATCAAATTTCATTCGAAGGTTTTGTTTCATAGATTAGTCACAGAAATTGTAAGCATAATATTATTAGTTATTACTTTAATTATCATTACATTAACAACAAGAGTATCATTTAGAGAATAAACATGCAGGTTCAGGCATACAACAGTTTAAACGTTTTCATCCTGACACGTGCTATGAATTTGCAAAACTTTCCAAGTTGTCTTTTACTTCACAGATTTTAAATTATGACCATATAAACATAATTTCCAAAATATATTTTCAACACAAAATTGACATCGTATAATAAATCCAAGTTGGCAGCATATCTAGATCAATATGGCGTAATGCCATGTGAAGTTAACGTCGGTCTATATCAAACTTTGGCAGATGCTTCAGATTGCTTGACTGAATTAAAATGGTATTGCTATATTCTTCATTTCATCTAACAGATACTGAGGGCGAAAACGAGAATCATAAATATCAGTTAATTCATATATGCTTTATGAATACTCACACTATATAAATATTTAAGGGTAAGCAGCTTCATAAGTCCCAAAACTGGACACTTGACTACTTAGTAAAGGGGATCTAGCATTAAAAACAGAAAACATGGTTACTCTACCATAACAAATCTACAGCTCAAGCATGTGTGCCCAGATATAATTTATTTCGGAGGGATATTGATAGGTGTCGGACTCTAAAACAAAATCATGCAAGTTTAGAAAAGAAATACTCTCCAGTCAAACATTCTTTCGAATGAAGTGCACTTTTGGAGTCGTTACGGATTACAAAGTCTCTCATGAAAAATTAAGATCTTTTTTTTTACTGCCAACAAAATCCCCCCATGATCCACTACGCAAAACATTGTGGTGGTTGGATTTTGAAAGGGAAGCATCCCAGTGATACAGACGAAGCTGAATAATATTTCTCACCAATATCGTGGTTCTGTAGTGATATCAATTCAAGTAGTTTAAGAAAAAAAATTACAAAAAATCAAGAATAACAATATGAGCAATAACTACTGTAAATACTTCTGCGTGGAGTTAAAGCATTATCAAAATACATTTTACCATAAAGGAAAGTAACGAGAAACCATACTTTGTATACTTTGGTCTTAATGAATCACTGAGACTTCAAATATCTGGCAAATGTCTATTTTTATTTTTACAAAATTTAGCTGTAAACGTCACACTTGACTGCCTTTTGACCTTTAGATTTCATCACTATTCTGTATGATATAATGGGGAATTATCACCAACAGCTCTTTATTGTAAAGGGAGGGAATCCCGTTACATATCATAAAGTTTGTCAGTCATCAATTAAGGTCCTAGAGTCAGCAGTTGCCGGAGGAATTATACATTAATTTGGAATTTAGACTGGAACACGTTTTAACTTTATTAAACCTATCTGCAGTGATATTCTTGAGACCAGACACTACTATGCATATTAGATAGTTTTCTTGCTTCGAAAAATGTTATGCAAGATCTACACACAAAGTAAGGTAGGAAATAGAGTGTATAAAGGAAAAATCTTATGAAATAAAAAACTAACTGGTAAAGAATAAATAAAATCAAACAAAAATAGAAAAGACTTCATGTTGCCTAAAAGTAGCCTAAAGCAAAGCGACTTGAATCCAAAGCTGTATAAGTCTACTCGTATGTTGCGACACAGGTTAAAATTTTTACCATATTTCCAAATAATGATCGTCACCAGATGTAAAGCAATTAAATGTAACTACATTTAATAACCTCAGCCTTAACCAGAACGTAACCAGAATTTAGTTTCTAAGAAAAGCCTGAAAATTCAGAGATGAAGGTAGGTCACTAAATAACCCAAGCAGCTTTTTTGAAGACTGCTTAATTGGGATTAATATTGAACTAAAAAAATATTACAAACACAACGAAAATAACATTGTTATAACTGCCTATATTGCCGAGAATCTGATAAACTTAATTCTTCGACCAAAATTACGAAGAAAACTTTTTTTTCGTTCATAAAGTCATATATACACTTAAGAAAAAACCATAATTTTAATCCGAGATTCTCCGTAAAAATATACTGTCCTCGTCGTATTTCAGTAAAATACAGGCGCCCGTAACTGTTACTCTACTTTGATCTTATCTTTTAAGGGTCGGGGACCGTAATATCACTTCTTTGCGTCAATATATCCGTTTTTAAAACGGCAAATACCTGGCAACATTTATTCTAGGATTTTTTCCCCCCGTTATTTACGGCAAATTTTAAAGTGTACCAGTACTGTGTAAGTTAATGGAAGGTAACGGTTAGAGAAGTACACACGCAAGCAAGATTTTTTTTTATCAAGATTTACAAACAGTTCTATTGAAAAAAAAAGGGGGGGGGGAATTTAATTTACTATTACAAGGCCAAAAGGGAAGTCGCATGAAGTGTTCACACGTGATACGATTTGATGAACTGAACAAATGTTTTTACTCTGTAAATGAAAACAATCAATACTTGTGGGCGAGAGTATATTTTTATCACAGTTAGAATAAAAAAAAAAATGAACAACGATATGAATTGTGTGGAGATTATTCAACAAGGGATTTTCTTTTCTTTTTTAAGACATGTAATGTTCTATTAAATTATGCTCTGGGGAAAATATGCACACAAAATATCAATGCGAGCACTCATACAAATGCTATAAAGGGCCAAACCATACATAATACACAAAAAACAAACACGAATTCAATCATAAGTGGCAATTCGATTTTGACTCGCAATAGGTTCTAATCCTAACCGGTCTAAATATCATAAAATTAATTTCCTTCTTTACCTTTGAGTCTGAGGCATAGCGTATTCAATATTAAGATTTTTTCGTGAGTATTTCAATATATGAAAATTACCCGTGTTGGTGAGAAAAAAAATATCATAAAATAAACGATTGTTATAAAACTACCAATAGCTGGCAATGGCAGACATGGATTGACCTCGGTACTAAACCCAAAACCTGAATTTAGCAGCAAAATGAATGGCAGAGACCGAATTACTCTCTCTCTCTCTCTCTCTCTCTCTCTCTCTCTCT
>NC_090746.1:29712781-29717781 GCF_036898095.1 Palaemon carinicauda | reverse complement strand
TGTAAGAAAACCAGTAGCACATCTATCTGTCCATCACAGGGCCTCAATTGCTTTAAGATGTGTTTGTGCGGAGCCGATAAGGTGTGCAGTAACGTCAACCAGGCACTTATGAATTAAAGAGCATGAAGGAGGTCCTTCCATCTAACTATGAACATAAACACCAATTGAACATTGAAGTTCTATCCAACACTAACTGACCATAACCAGACAGATGGTAGACCGAAAGAACTAAGTAAAACATATTTGAGCTATTCGATTATCATTGTAAGCACAATTTGTAAGTCAAGAACAAAAATAAAGCTTGAGTTGATCAAAGGAGTGTTTTTTCTTAATCAACATATTACTTTTTGCTATATAATAGGCATTTCCCCTGCAGGTAGTAGGTTGGCCAAAGCACCAGCCACCTGATGAGATACTACAGCTAGAGATGTAGAGTTCTTTGACTGGTCAGATAGTAATTACATTGGATACCTCTCTGCTTATAGCTCATACAGCAAAGAGTCTGACCTATTTTTTACACATTCACCACTTTCAGCTCATACACATGACAACACTTGGAGCACAGAAAAATTCTTCTTCACTAAAGGGGTTACCTACTGCACTAATTGTTCATTGGTTACTTTCCTCTTAGTAAGGGTAGAAGAGGCTATCTAGCTTTGGTAAGCAGCTCTTCTAGGAGAAGGACACTCCAAAATCAAACGATTGTTCTCTAGTCATGTATAGTGCCATAGCTTCTGTACCATAGTCTTCCATTATCTTGAATTAAAAGTTCTCTTGCTTGAGGGTACACTCAGGCCCTCTATTCTATTTGATTACTTATTTCCTTTCATCACTGGACTATTTTCCCTGTTAGAGCCCGTGGGCATATAGCATCCAGCTTCCTCAACTGAGGTTGTAGCTTTGAAGGTGATAATGATGATAATAATATTAATCAGTGTAATAAAATCAAATCATTTAAGCACAAATTAGGCTGTTATTTGAAAGTGTAATATAATCAAATCATTTAGCACAATTTGGGCCGTCATTTGAAACAGTGAAAAGTAACAAGAAATCACACAAAAAACTTGTAACAATATTTTGCTAAAACCTTCCCCAAAGAATTTAATATTTGAAAGACGTCGCCCTTGATGACTCCAACGTGGTGCCACCCTCCTTTGTGATGTCAGTTATAGTAGGCCACGCCCGTGGATACCTGCTTCCATGGGCCGACAGGTGTTTCAATTAATCCAGAGCTTCTCTCATCCTTCTGCCAATCTACTGCCCAGCTACCAAAACTAAAGTTCATATTATCCTTTTCACTAGCTAAGCTACAACCCTAGTTGGAAAATCAGAATGGAATAAGCACAAGGGCTCAAATAGGGAAAAATAACCCAGTGAAGAAGGGAGATAAAAAAATAAAACAACTACAAGAGAAAGAGTGTACAATTAAAATATATTTTAAGAACAGTAGCAACAATAAAACAGATCTATGATATAAACACCATAAAAAGAGACTTATGTTACCCTTTTCAACATAAAGACATTTGCGGCAAGTTTGAGCTTTTGAAGTCCTACTGATTCAACTAACTAATTAGGAAGATCATTCCACAACTTGTTCACAGCTGGAATAAATCATCTAGAATAGAGCGTAGTACTGAACCTAACGATGGAGAAGCCATGTCTATTAGAATTAACTGCATATCTAGTATTCCGAACAGGATGATACTGTCTAGTAAGATCTGAATGCAAAGGATAGTAAGAATTAGAAGTAGGAATAAGAAATTTAATATATCATAAGTTCCAGTCCAACAAATTACGATGAGATTCAGCAGCTGAAGACCAGACAGGAGAAAAAATACTCGAAATAAGGTAGGATGTAAGAATTAAAACAGAAAATAGATTGATCAGCGAATTTCTTAAGATTTTCCCAATAAGACATTTTTGTGCAATTGAAGAAGAGACAGACCTAATGTGTTTCTCAATAGTAAATTTGCTGTCAAGAATCACGCTTAAAATTTAAGAAAAGTCCTACAGAGTTAAAGGAACATTATCAATGCTGATATCCGGATGTTGAGGACCACTGTCCTCGACCTACTTACAATCATACCTAGTTTAGTTAGGATTCAACTTCATGCTTCATATTTTGCACCATGCACTAAATTTAGCTAGATCTCTAATTAAGGGATTCAGCAGCCCCAGATCTACATTCAGAAGATAGAATTGATGCAGAGAGAGTAGCATCATCTGCATATGCAACAAGCTTATTTTCTAGGCCAAACCACCTATCATGTGTATATAGTATGAAAAGTAATAGGCCAAGAACACTACCCTGAGGAACATCACATACTTACTATGGTGCCCATCAACAACTACTCTTTGTGATCTATTACTTAAAAATTCAATAAAGATGCTAAGAAAAGATCTTCCCACTCCCAACTGTTTGATTATGAAAACAATGGCCTCATGATTAACATGGTTAAAGGCAAGGACAATCATACAAACTTCCTGATCACAATCAAGGAATTTTTGTACAACATTGGAGAATGTTAGAAGAGCTTCACTATATCAGCGAATAGAAACTCAATTCATAGCTGCCCAATGCCGGCTCCACTACGTAAATGCAACATTGTACTTTTCAGACAAATGTTGTCGGCACATCTATAAAAACATATAAGAAATAAAACCGTGAAAATTCAAAATATCTTTGTCTGAGAGACCCATGTTAACGAATCAGTCGCTCTACCATCTTATTTGTCTTTACAAGCTTAATACCAATATATGTTTGTTAAACAAGAATATTGTCGGTGGCTAATTCCAATTAGACCTATGACTGCAAGTATGAACTTGACCTCACTCTAAACTTCGTATTCATCAGTGGATCATGTATGGCAAATATGAAGTGTTCTACCACGTATAGTTTAAAAGTTTAGAGCCAAGTTATGAAAAATAAAATTCCTTAACAGATATTCAGATCCATAGCTCCCCCTTCCCAAAATAGTTATTTTCAATGAGGCAATATCCTGCTTGGGTGTAATATGCCATACAAGGTATCAAAAATCAAGTTAGAAATGTTTCACAAAGAAAGCATTTGGATGATGCGAGATGTTACTGATAAAACTCTGGATAATATAACTGGAATTGAAACCTTAAGAAGACTGTAATAAAAAAAAAAAAACTCGGCTTCTGTTGTTTTGAAATAAACAAGATATCCACATGAAATAATTTTTCAACTGTGGTATATCTTAATAAAAAGTGGGTGCACTTACTGCAGATTAGTTTATAAAAAAAATCTTGGAACAACTTAACAAAGAAAGCACATGAGAGTTTATGTATAAATCTACTGTATAATATATACTAATAGCAAAGAATATGCATGATACAAATAAGTGTTATTTCGTGGTTTAAGAGTGTTACTACTAGTGTAATGTTATTTTCCTGGAGAAGTATTAAAAGACACGGTCAAGTCTATTTTATGTGATCGACTGACATGCCATGGTGGTTTTTCTTCAGAGTTAAATGTTTAATTTCAATTCTAAGGCTTTGTACTTGCAATCGAAGTTCATTTTCAATTCTTATGCTTCTGGCATGATCATTTATCGACATACCCTGGAGTTATAAATGATCATGCCAGAACCATAAAATTGAAAATGAACTTAACACTGAAGAAAAACCTACTTACAATCATACTCTGAGTTTTGATGGGAGTCAACTTCATGCCTCATAATTTGCACCATGCACTCATTTTAGCTACATCTCTATTAAGGGATTCACCAACCCCCGATCTACATTCAGGGGATGGAATTGATGCAAAGAAAATAGCATCATCTGTATATGCAACGAGCTTGTTTTCTAGGCCAAACCACATGCCATGTGTATAAAGTATGAAAAGAACACTAAATATCACATTCCTATAATCACTGTGGTGCCCATCAACAATAACTCTTTGCGATCTATTACTTAGGAATTCAATAATGTTATTAAGAAAAGACCCATCCACTCCCAACTGCTTAAGTTTGAAAATAAGGGCTCGTGATTAACATTGTTAAAGGCAGCACTAAAATCAAGGCCAAGCATACGAACTTCCTGACCATAGACAAGGGATTTCTGTACAGCATTGGAGATTTTAAGAAGGGCATCACATGTTCCAAGGCCTTTATGGAAGCCAAATTGCAAACTAGGGAACAGATGATTATCTTTAACAAAGCTGTTTAGACATTTTGCCAAAAGACGTTCAAAACCTTTAGATAATATGGGATTTATGAAAACTGTGTGGTAATCAGTTGGACTGAGTTACCACAATTGCATTTACATAAAGGAGTAACATTACCAATTCTACAACAAGTGCTAAAATAACCTCTTCTTGCTAATTTGCACAAAATACCAGATAACTTTGGAGCTAAGAAAGATGCAGTATTTATAAAAAAAAAAAAAAACAATGGAAAAATACCATTTGGGTCTACACCTCTATATGCATCAAGGTCTATCAAGAGAGCTTTAATTTCACGGGATCGAAAAGCTAAACTAATTAGTTGAGCTTCAGGAAAATAGTAACGAGGAAGATCAAGTTTCTCATTGCTCTGCTTACTGTGAAGCATATCAGCCAAAAGAGTTGCCTTTTCCTTTGGACAGTGATTGCCAAAACCATCTAGTTTAGGTAAAGGAAAAACTGTTGCGCCTACCAATTATCTTCCTGGGCTGTACCAGAAACTGTTTCTTTTATGATTAAATTGTATTCCTTTTCAGTTAAAAAATAAATTCTCTGAGTAAAAGCTTTAAGATGAATATAGTTATTTTAAGTCAAATCTGATGTTACCTTTCCAAAGATGGTAGTGATCCTGCTTCTCCAACTAAGCACGTCTAAAATCATCATTGAACAGGGTTTGTCTTTCACTTGGTACTTTAGCACACGAGAAGGGATACGCCCGTCAGTTATGTTGACTAGATTCAAAGGAACAACAGTCTCAGCATTAATATACAATTGTGACCAATTCAAGCCCAAAAGATCATTCAAAAGGACACTC
>NC_090746.1:29667781-29705281 GCF_036898095.1 Palaemon carinicauda | reverse complement strand
AAACGTGATATAAAAGAATTCCGAGTAACTCTGATCTTTTTATACGAAATCTAAATTCAGTACTTTATTCCAAGCAGCAACCCGCGGGAGCACGCAACACAAATAAAATAAAAAGTAATTTCAACTATCAATTGTTGTAATACACCATGAATACAGTCTTCACAAGTTGAGCAAATGCTGTCCTCGTGCTAGCTAGATGGGACATAAATAAACATTGCAAATACTATGATTAATATATCCCCATGGTAAAAAATAAAAAAAATAATAATGCGTCAGATAAAGAATATGTCGCACTTTTCCATTGTAATTTCTAGTTATATATACATCAAAAAGAAAATAATGCGTTATTCATATATTTCACATAAGATATATAAGACGGCAAAAAGTGACTCCTTCCCGTGTGAAGACGTCATTCCCAGGACAAAGGCGTTGAATGTCAGGGATTTGGGATTATAAGGAGGGGGGAAGGGGGTGTGTTTTGCAGAATGTTTTTATATTCACATTCATTAACATATCCATATCCCGTTGACTACAATTTTTAGTCGTTTTCACGTGATGACTGATTTAAAAGGCTATTTCTCTCTGATTGTGTTTATGCGTATATTTATGAATTTAAATGTCAGTGAACGCCTAGCACTCAAAAAGCAACAGGTTGATGTTTAATATCCAAGAAGATTGAGGAATCTCTTTGCGCTTCATCTTATGATTTAAGATTTAATTTCGCTGTCATTGGAAAGTTCATCGCATTCCAAATCTTACTGTCTCCTAATTCTCAAGCTTAAGATTCCCTCCCTCCTTGCGTAGTAACCCTTGTAAGGACTTTTTATTATTCTTCAAGAATTTATCATCAGTAAGAGACTCCCTCAGATCGAAAACAGACAAAAGTTCTCGCTTAATGTGCTCGCTCAAAGATTTTAGCTCTTTCTCCGCTAAACCCTCTCTACCATTATCAGCAACTTTTTAAAACTTAGTTACAGAAAATAAGGTTACAAATGTTGTAAAATTAATGTATCTTAACTATTTTTAAACTCCACAAAGCAAAGAATTTCATTACCACAGGCAAAACCTCTTGCAGCCACCACAAGATCATATCCCCAGGTCACAAGGAGGGAAAAAAATTTGTTTTTTCTTGACCCACTATTAATGCCACAATTTAGTCCGGAGATCAACATGCAGTACCAGCCGTCCTTAAGACCTTGAAGGACCAAGACTTTATTTTTTCCCCTAATATTTTGGGAGATTTTATCACAAGCCAATCAAAACTTAATTATTACTGTAATTCCTCCAGTTAATTTATATTTCATTACAACATAAATATGAAACAAACGCATGAAGAAAATTATAAAACCTACATAAGGAATGTAAAAATAAAGAAATATGTTAAGATAAGGTAAACTAGGCAAATGGTATTGTGCTATCAAGTTCTCCCAATTTTCTAATTAACATAAAATAAACAGATATCAAGACTATTAGGTAATTTTCCAATTAAGAAACTTCAGAAACTTGACACTCCACGGAGAAAGTTTTCTGCCTCGTAATATTTTCCCAAAAAAAACGACACTTCGCTACTGTTCGGAGTCTATAGTTTTTGCCTTTACGAGACTAACGAGATTTAATTCAACAGTGCATTACAGTGAAAATTATAAATTGTAATTTGGCCTGCCTGAACTAGGCAATATTGCATTTAGACTCGCACCACTGTTTCGGTAAGTAAATGGGTTGTGTATATTAACTACATACTATAATGACATACTTATCTTTTATGTGATACGACATCTAATTGCATAAATGTGATCTGTGCTTTAATATCGAATTATAGCATCTGTGCACGAATTTTAAGCGCTCAGGTACTATAGACACAACTCACATTTTGTAAGTATGTTGAGTCTACATTTGATATTGTTCATCAAGAAGAACAGGATAAAGTTATTATGGTTCATTTTCATTATTAATACAATTATCCTAATGGTTCATCATTGCATAATGCAATTTCATCATTTATATGGATCATTGTGTGTGTGAACTGTATGTTTTATAGTTCGAGTGTGTCGCTAGAAGGGTTATGATATTTTCTGCATGATGATATATGTCAAGAAGCATTGTGAGGCAAGTTCATTCAAGACCTCACGTTCCTGCTTGATAAATTCCACCACTAAGGCGGGGGACTTGGGGACTTTCCATAGCCTGTCCTTGCACATGAAGAACTGACTTGATACTTGACTCCCAAGATTCTACACTTTCCATAAAGAAAATCATTGAAATGTACTGAATTCAGAAACTGGCAAAATCTAATTGAGACCTTTTGCGTTGATAGGCTTGGGATGATGATGATGATGAATGTATCAACAAATCTTCTATGGAAAGGCATGCTGCAATAAATTGCTAAAATTGAAATCATATATAATAATTTTGCTGAAAACATACAAACAATTGTTACACAGCAAAAATTTATGGAATTTAGTATAACGATACATATATATTATTATCATTACTTGCTAAGCTACAACCCCAGTTGGAAAAGCAGGATGCTATAAGCCCAAGGGCCCCAACAGGGATAATAGCCCAGTGAGGAAAGGAAACAAGGAAAAATACAATCTTTTAAGAACAGTAACAACATTTAAATAAATATTTCCTATACAAACTATAAAAACTTTAAACTAAACAAGAAGCAGATAATTATATATAATAGTGTGCCCAAGTGTACCCTCAAACAAGAGAACTCTAACCCAAGACAGTAGAAGACCATTTGACGTTATAACAGAGATCGAGACAGTTCCTTTGACAAAAAGCTTAATCAGTCACTGAATACTTTGGGGTTTTGTTAAAGGTTTTATTTAATTCTTCTTCATAACGCTTTTAATTCACTGATATAGCTGGATGGTTATCGAAAATAAAATTAAAAATCAATATCCAGCTTTGGTTGACAAAGTTGACAATGCTCTGTATTATCAATTGATAATAAGAATACAACATTTGACTATTATTTCGTACATTTAGAAGATGTAGGGAGCCATAGCTCTACTCAATAATACCGAATCATGGATTTGGTATACATGTATAAGGGGACAGTCAAAGTATTTGAGGTTTCAAAGAAAGCTCAGGAAAGAAGACTGAAATGGTTTGGTCATATCATGAGAAGATGAACGTGCATGTGAAAGGGGTATGAACATGGAGGTGGAGGTCAGGGGAAGGAGGGGAAGGCCAAAGTTTAGGTGGAGGAATATCTATGTATATGAACAGTAATAAATAACATATGTTCAATTATGGTTAAGGGATGGCAAGTGCTTCAGCAAAATATAAAAGTATACTATAAGATTATATTTACTGGATTTGGTCTACATAGCCCCGTGATGGGGCCTATAAGGCTTTTCAGCGCCTAAGTGCAACAGGAAAAAATCCCTACAATTGCACTGAAATAAAAGTTGAATTGGATTTAATTTAGGAAATTGGGTTTACATGGCCCAGAGCAGGCGCCTGTGAGACCATTCAGTACCCAAGTAGATATAGGTAAAACCCTAGAGCTACATTTAGAGGTACGACTTAGTAGGCGTTGGACAGCAAGATGAAGGAAAGTAAGAACGGAGGTAAATCAAAAGGATATAAAGCTATTGCAGTTAGGGGCGTAAAGACCACTGGAAACACCCTTAAGTAATTACTACAGTGCACCAATAGAGGTGCATTGATGGAACTAATTAAAAGATGTATTAAATCGCAGTTTGGTAGCGTTTAAGTAATGATGTTACCTTAAAATTCACTAAACCTTGTCTCCTAACGTGATTCTGTCTGGTCCATCAACTTATTACTGGTATAGCAGGAAGTAGTAACTAAAAATTGTTTACTTAGGAAGAGTTGAAATCTTGGAGTTTTATGCGTTATGTCCCTTTAAGGGCATACAAGCCTTTTGGTCGAGACCAACAAAAGGCAGAATAAGAAACTGGAATTAGTGGCTACAATTAGTGTGCGTAGTTAAAAAAATAAGAATGACACGAACGCATGGGTCTTACAGTTTCACACAGTGTTACGTGGGGAAAAAAAGGCATCAAGTCATAGACTTGGTGTCTTAAATGTGCGTGGATGTGGCACAAATGGGGTAAAATGTACAACAATTATGTTTGAAGATACTAAGTGGATTATTACAAAAATCACAGCGACCAAAAGGAAAGATCATTGTGTTTATGATGCAGAATAATAGAATTATGACATCTTAGGTGGATAAGCGATTCAAAGGAAAGGTGTTAGCAATGCTTTGGTCATAAAGGTGGAAGGTAATGCATGTATCAAGTGGGTTATAATGCATATAGTTTGGAAAACGTGATAGTATGTGTAAGAAATCAAAAAATAAAAGAAAAAAATAAGATTGATTGGTGAAACACTTGTCGTTATGCTACTCATATAGGGTTAATAATGATTTATTATGTAAATGGCAGTATATATATATAAAGATTATATATATATATTAATACAACTAGCGAATTACGTTAACTCCCGAGCTCCCCACACTCACCTGAGTTATATCACATAGGTCTGATACACACTAGAAAACCTCGGAGCTCTGAGAAAATTACGCAACTCCCAGACGGTAATATATATGAATACTGAATATCCAAAGGTTTACGTTACACTCAAAACAAAAACTGAGTGATTACTTTAACATGAACTATTCTAAAACCAAATCTCTTACTTCGGTTCTTAGTCAGGGGATACGAGCAAAGCACTGAGATAAGTATTGGTGATCGAAATAATACACACTTTACATGTGCAGATGAGAGGTTTGGCGGACTCACAGAACTCGTGGCATGTCAGGCTGGATCTCTCTGTCTGTCATGCAATGCTAGGCCCCTATATATGCATCCTAATTCATTCTAGCAACTTCCAGGACATCATTCTAGAAGCGTTGCACATGGTATGGGCGGGTTCTCACAACTTCAGGTTGCCAACTTGTTAGTTTGGAAGTAGGGTACTATCATCGCGTGGTGAGGGCAACACTCAGCTAACTCCGGCCACCTTCTCTTGTAACATGGAGAAAAAAAAAACAAAAAACGAGTAAATCTAGTCTAGAATTTTCGTGCATTTTCTAACCACATGGAAAAATGACATAATTCCTTGTGCTATACCTCGTGTGTGTCATACATGCTATACCTCGTGTGTGTCATACATACCCTTTCACCAAGTTCACATAAAATTTAGTAACATGACTATGAGAAATAAAAATTTTATTCCTGAAAATAGCGTGAATTTACATATACGGAACTGAATGAAAATACAATTAAATAAATGACGACAGTCTTATATAAATTACATACATTTACTTTATCCTACATGAGTGGGACCCACCTTACGACCTGGTTATACATCTCTTAAATAAACATATGAAATACGTGAATAAAATCGTCTACTCTAATGAAAACCAGCTTCATAAGAATATATATATATATATATATATATATATATATATATATATATATATATATATATATATATATATATATATGTCCTCTGTGGCCGCGGGGGCATAAAAACAATTAGAATAGCGCCAACGTTATCCCTGCGTGTCGTAAGAGGCGACTAAAAGGGACGGGACGAGGGGGCTGCGAACCCCCTCTCCTGTATATAATCCTGCAAGACGTCAACAAAGAGATGGAGCTGGGGGAAGAGTGACTGCTCCCCGCACCCTAGTTTTAGGGTGTTTGAATGTGCATGGATGTAGTACGATAGAGAGTAAAAGATGTGAGATTGGAAGTATGTTTAGGAAGAGAAGGATGGATGTATTGGCCTTGTGTGAGACAAAGATGAAAGGAAAGGGTGAAGTGATGTTTGGTGAAATGTCTGGTAGAGTGTCTGGGATTGAAAGGGGAAGAGCGAGAGAGGGTGTGGCTTTATTGCCGAGTGAATGGATGACAGGTAAAGCAGTGGAATGGAAGGAAATATCATCTAGGTTAATATGGGTAAGGGTTAGGTTGGGTAGGGAATGTTGGGCGTTTGTCAGTGCGTATGGGCCAGATAGTGAGAAAAGAGAAGAAGAGCGGAATGAGTTCTGGAATGAATTAACTAGGTGTGTAGAAGGACTGGGTAGAAGGAATTGTGTAGTTGTCATGGGTGACTTAAATGCTAGAGTGGGCGCTGGAGAGGTAGAAGGTGTCATTGGGAAGTATGGCGTACCAGGAGAAAATGAGAGTGGTTAGAGACTGGCAGATATGAGTGTTGAACAAGAGATGGTAATAAGTGCTAGCTTTTTCAAAAAGAAAGATAAAAACAAGTATACATGGGTAAGAGTGGCAAATGGAAGAGTAGTAGAAAGGGCATTAATGGATTATGTGTTGATAACTAAAAGAATGTTTGGAAGATTGAAAGACGTGCACATGTTTAGGGGTATGGCTAACGGTATGTCCGATCATTTTTTGGTGGAGAGAAAATTAGTTGTAGCAAAAGAGTGGGGGAATAGAGTAGGTGGATGTAAAAGGGAGCTAGTGAGGGTTGAAGAGCTAATAACACCGGGGGTAAAAAGTAAATATCAGGAAAGGTTGAAAATGGCATTTGACGAAGTGAGAGTAAGAGAAACTGGTAATTTAGAGGAGGAGTGGAAGTTAGTAAAAGAAAATTTTGTTGGGATTGCAAGTGATGTGTGTGGCAAGAAGGTTGTTGGAGGCAGCATGAGGAAGGGCAGTGAATGGTGGAATGAAGTAGTGAAGGTAAAAGTGGAAGAGAAAAAGAGGGCTTTTGAAGAATGGCTGCAGAGTAATAGTATAGAGAAGTATGAAAAATACGGAGAGAAAAATGTGGAAGTAAAGCGCAAGGTATGTGAGCCAAAGAGGGGAGCTGACCTGAGGTGGGGTCAGGGATTGGGTCAGTCATATGAAGAGAATAAGAAGTTTTGGAAAGAGGTGAAGAGAGTAAGGAAGGCTGGCTCAAGAATTGAAGAGACTGTGAAAGATGGAAATAGAAGGTTGTTAAAAGGAGAGGAGGAAAGGAAAAGGTGGGCGGAATATTTTGAAAGTTTACTGAATGTTGAGGATAATAGGGAGGCAGATATAATTGGTGTTGCAGGTGTTGAGGTGCTGGTGATGGGAGATGAGAATGAGAGAGAGATTACAATAGAGGACGTGAAGAGAGCACTAGATGAAACAAGAGTAGGAAAAGCATCTGGTATGGATGGTGTGAGAGCTGAGATGTTGAAGGAAGGGGGTGTGACTGTACTTGAATGGTTGGTGAGATTGTTTAATATGTGTTTTGTGTTGTCAATGGTACCAGTAGATTGGGTTTGTGCATGTATTGTACCACTATATAAGGGTAAGGGAGATGTGCATGAGTGTTGTAATTTAAGAGGTATTAGTTTGTTGAGTGTAGTTGGAAAAGTGTATGGTAGAGTAATGATTAATAGGATTAAGGATAAAACAGAGAATGCAATCTTAGAAGTACAGGGTGGTTTTAGAAGAGGTAGGGGTTGTATGAATCAGATTTTTACAGTTAGGCAGATATGCGAGAAATATTTAGCAAAAGGTAAGGAGGTGTATGTTGCGTTTATGGATCTGGAGAAAGTGTATGCTAGAGTTGATAGGGAAGCAATGTGGAATGTGATGAGGTTATATGGAGTTGGTGGAAGGTTGTTGCAAGCAGTGAAAAGTTTCTACAAAGGTAGTAAAGCATGTGTTAGAATAGGAAATGAAGTGAGTGATTGGTTTCCGGTGAGAGTGGGGCTGAGACAGGGATGTGTGATGTCGCCGTGGTTGTTTAACTTGTATGTTGACGGAGTGGTGAGAGAGGTGAATGCTCGAGTGCTTGGACGAGGATTAAAACTGGTAGACGAGAATGACCATGAATGGGAGGTAAATCAGCTGTTGTTTGCGGATGATACTGTACTGGTTGCAGACACAGAAGAGAAGCTTGACCGACTAGTGACAGAATTTGGAAGTGTGTGTGAGAGAAGGAAGTTGAGAGTTAATGTGGGTAAGAGTAAGGTTATGAGATGTACGAGAAGGGAAGGTGGTGCAAGGTTGAATCTCATGTTGAATGGAGAGTTACTTGAGGAGGTGGATCAGTTTAAGTACTTGGGGTCTGTTGTTGCAGCAAATGGTGGAGTGGAAGCAGATGTACGTCAGAGAGTGAATGAAGGTTGCAAAGTGTTGGGGGCAGTTAAGGGAGTAGTAAAAAATAGAGGGTTGAGCATGAATGTAAAGAGTTCTATATGAGAAAGTGATTGTACCAACTGTGATGTATGGATCGGAGTTGTGGGGAATGAAAGTGACGGAGAGACAGAAATTGAATGTGTTTGAGATAAAGTGTCTAAGGAGTATGGCTGGTGTATCTCGAGTAGATAGGGTTAGGAACGAAGTGGTGAGGGTGAGAACGGATGTAAGAAATGAGTTAGCAGCTAGAGTGGATATGAATATGTTGAGGTGGTTTGGCCATGTTGAGAGAATGGAAAATGGCTGTCTGCTAAAGAAGGTGATGAATGCAAGAGTTGATGGGAGAAGTACAAGAGGTAGGCCCTGCTGCTTCCTCCGGTGCCTTAGATGACCGCGGAGGTAGCAGCAGTAGGGGATTCAGCATTATGAAGCTTCATCTGTGGTGGATAACGGGGGAGGGTGGGCTGTGGCACCCTAGCAGTACCAGATGAACTCGGTTGAGTCCCTTGTCAGGCTGGGAGGAACGTAGAGAGTAGAGGTCTCCTTTTTGTTTTGTTTCATTTGTTGACGTCGGCTACCCCCCAAAATTGGGGGAAGTGCCTTGGTATATGTATGTATGTATACATATATATACTGTATATATATATACACTGTAAATTGCTTTTACTTTTTTTTACACTGCGTTGCACAAGCTTGAACACCTTTGAAGAACCGAAATTAACACTGTTGCAACAGTGGAATCGTGAATTACATTGGAGAAAAAAGTGAAACAGCATGGAGGGCCGTTGTTGTAAAAATACTGAAGCAGCGAGATTATAGCTTTTCATAAGAAATAGAACCGCTCTAAAGGGAATCGAATCCGATATTAAGGCAGTTGACAAATCCTAATTTTCTAAGGAGGACGAGTAAGCCTCAAAATTTAGTCGGCTTCAGATGAGAGATAACGGCCCTAAAAAACCAACGTCAATTTCGTTGCAAGATTGGATCCCTAAGCTTCATAGAAGAAGGGAAATTTGTGAAATCGGTCATATTTTCTGTGGTGTTGTATGATTTAATTCTATATATTTCAAAATCACTCTTGAAATGTTCAATTTAAATGTTTCCAAATATTCTTGTACTCTAGATTTTTATCACCACAACGTATATCTAAATTGAAAAGTAATTCTATCATTCAAATAATGTAGTCCTGACGAAGACCCACGTAACAAAATGTTAAATGGAAATACATAAATGTATAATGTATAATATCGGTTTATCCGGAGAAATGTCGTTTACGACTTTTAGTCACCACTAAGACATTATATCATATAGGTTGTATGTTAGCCAAGACACCAGCCACCCGTTGAGATACTATCGCTAGAGTTATTGGGTACTTTGACTGGCCAGAGAGTGCTACACTGGATCCTTCTCTCCGGTTACGGATCTTTTTCCTTTTGCCTACATATACACCGAATAGTCTGGCCTATTTTTCGTATATCCTCCTCTGTCCTCACATACCTGACAACACTGAGATTATCAAACAATTCTTCGCTCAAGGGGTTAACTACTGCAATGTAATTATTCAGTGGCTACTTTCCTCTTGGTAGGGTAGAAGAGACTTTAGCTATGGTAAGCAGCTCTTCTAGGAGACAGATACTACAAAATCAAGGCATTGTTCTCTGGTCATGGATAGTGACATAGCCTCTGTACCATAGTCTTTCACTGTCTTGGGTAGAGTTCTCTTGCTTGAGGATACACTCGGGCACACTAATCAATCATATTTCTCTTCCTCTTGTTTTTAAAGTTTTTATAGTCAATATATGAAAGATTTATTTTAATGTTACTATTCTTAAAAATATTCTACTTCAATTGTTAACTACTTCCCTTGTAGTGTCCTTATTTCCTTTCCTCACTGGGCTATTTTCGCTGTTGGATTCCTAGGGCTTATAACATGCTGCTTTTCCAAATAAGGTTGTAACTGGACTTTCATATACAGTATATATATATATATGTGTGTGTGTGTGTGTGTATTATATCTATATCTGTATCTATATATATATATATATATATATATATATATATATATATATATATATATATATATATGTATAATATGTATATATTCCAGTCACGCTCAGCGACAAGAGGTATAACTACTGGTCTCTCCCCATCCGTCGGGAAGGGGAGAGAGAGATTAGACATACTCTGGCAAGAGGCTTTGTAGTTACAAAAGGGGTAGGGAGTGTGAAGGGTTGAATATGTGCGTGTGTTCATATCTATCTAAATACTCAGCAGTCATTTATGACAGGCCCCTTACACTACTGCAGGACAAAGGCACAAGACATGTTAATTCATTTTTAGGGTTTGGCCAGTTTTCATCTCAGGCTGGCCAGTGCACATCAGTGATGGTGGGAGATTTTCATCTTATCGCGCACAGGAAACCAACTTAGTATGGGTGGCCCTGACTAGTGCAGCTCCGCTAATGTCAATATGCAAACCCTTTCAGCACATTAAGGTGTTCTCACTCAGAAAGGGATATTTATTGTATGTATATGTGTATGTATATATATACATATATATATATATATATATATATATATATATATATATATATATATATATATATATAACCAAGTTGAGACATAAACCAACCTCATATTTTTTGTGTAAGACACCTAAAAACGGAATGGTTAACCTTCTGGAGCCACCTCCTACGCAGGGTAAAGTCGAGAAACTAAAAAAAAAAAAAAAAAATTTCATCTTGATTCATGCATGATAACGTATTCCATTCTTATAACAAAACATCATCAGAATTCACTTGAATTGAATTTAAATTTGTACTAAAATTATAAGAAAGTTCGCTCGACAAAATAAAATAATAATTTCGTCGCACCCTTAATTAGCAACTAAATTAGCTTAAAATGGTGAGATCCATAGACCTACTGAAACGTAGAAAGACGGAAAATACTTAAGATACTGTTGGTACTTGTGGAGATTGTGAATACTGTACATAATTGTTCACCGGGTCATTGTCATCTTCCAATGAACACGTGGAGGCCATTGTTTGAAGCATCATGCGCTCTTAGGTTCACCTCATCCACATGACTGAAAAAACAAAAATTGCCTCTCTCCTTTTTGCTTTTTCACAATGTTTCGCAAGGATTTGTAGGATGAATCTATCTTGCAATATTAAGCCTTTTTCTCTAAATCGTTGCAGGCTGTAGCAGGTGGTGATGTGGTTTCTCCCTCTCCCCCACATTCATAACTTTCTTTTTTATCTATTGCTTTTCCTCGGCTAACATTACTGTAACTTTCCGTTCCTTCAGCACTATCATTTCTCCTCTTTCTCAGTTGGTCGCGTTGCTGAACATGACCACACGTGACTCTGGCTTGAACTCCAGGAGATGTCAGCCTCGCGCGAGCTCGTCAAGGCCTGAAGGATTTCTGGAGCTGAAGACAATCCCTTAAAGGATTTCCAGAGGATAAACCTTCACCTCCCAAATGCCGAGGAGTGGCTGGTTGGGTGTAGTGGTTTCGGGTTAATGATACCTTCCTACGATATTCTTGTCAAGAAGGTTACGTCTAAACAATATTTGCATGGGCAAACAAAAAATTACATCAGGAGTTGATCTCTATCACAAAGAGAAAAACTATAATATGAAAATATATGTTATAAAAAATGTTTAGATGATATGGTAAACAAACCGCTGGCATTATAAAAGGGGCACGGTCACATGTAGGTCAAGGGGCATTTTATCACCTGGCAATCATCGATTTTCTTACCTACCTGTGGTCTTCTGCTTTTTGTTCCCTCTCAGAGCAGTAACGAGGTCTCAAAGATAGAAAGAGTGGCGATTAACGGACACAGTTCCAAAGGTGACCACTTTAGTTTTCGGGAAATTAACATGAATACATTTCTAAACCTTTTCACGTCGGGGTTTTTGACTAGAGGTCTCTGTACCCTCATCAACTCACCGCACCACTTTTTCTCTTTCTTTCTTTGCCAGCCATTGTTCAGATACGGTCAGTTACAAGTCTTATATGCTTCTTAAGGAAATAGAAGAGGGTAGCTAACCTAGCCCAGGCATGAAGCTGACATATGCATAGAATCCATTAAAAAGGTCATCTATTTTAACATTATGTTAATAAGCCCTTTGATACTTTGGCAGATATTACACTTTTTCGGATGAATTTCTTTGATTACTTTTTACTTTCTTCCATGTGTAAGAAACTTACGCACAATAGTTTTTGTTTCGTTTTTTCCTCTACGTGTGAAACTTATTGCATAATTTTCTCTTAGCAGGTATACAGTCTTATTCATTGCCGTGTTTCTTCACTGTATTTTTTCATTTTTTTACGAAATACTGTAGTACAGTACCCCATTTCATTTTTTGGGAAGTTTTTTCCTTTTATGCAATAATCATGTAACGTTACCTAATGTTAACTCATAGTAACCTCTGTACCACAAGCCGAATACAAAACAAAAATATTGTTTAAATGGAGGAATATGATTTTTTTTTTTTTAGTTTAGAGTTTTTTATACCAAAAAAAAAAAAAGTATTTACATCTAACCAGGCTTACTTGAAGCCAGAACTTTTAGATTCCGTAATTAATCTTTAGAGAATTTATCTCTAAATGTTATTGATAATTCATTACTCTTGAAGGGATGGCCAGGCATTAAGGAGACAAGGTAAAATGGATAAAGCTTTGTAGGATATACATGTAAGAAGATAATCAAACGACAAGGTTAAGTATGCTTTGAGTAGCAGTAATAAGAAGTTAGTGACCAAAATTTAATGAGAAATTATTCAACATTAAGGAATGATCATATGTTGCCTATTCCTGGCATAACAGATTTCAGGAACAAAGAAAACTAACTTTTAGAATACGGTTGTTCTCTAATAAGTGTTTTACAATTTTTGTGATGATATTCATGTACTACATTACTTAGGTCGTCTTATGTTAAGTAAGATATAAATGTTACAGGGGAAAAATACTACTTGGAGGGGAATAGGCGACCTAGTTGTTCATAGCACTTTACATGATGTAATCTGAAGGGGACTTATCCAAAAAGTTTTCCCATTCGAAATTTTCGATATCTATTAAATTTTCAACTTGTAATAAAACAAACAAAAAAAGTAAGACCTGACCGATCAGAAGTGCTTCGTGAGCAACATAATTATAAAATGGTATGAGCGAAATTATTGGGATTCGTAAATTAGGAAAGATTTATGCCCAAACATACAAGGGTATATATCATAAAAATACCGGACAATATTTACCTACACATTCATAGATGTTATATTTCATATCATTGTCAAAAGTAAAAGCTCTGTACCCATGACCCCTCCGGCGTCAAGGGCTGTTTACATTACATCACGAGGAGGTTACTGCAAATAAAAAGAAAAAAAATCTTGAACATGTGACCAGCACCAAACACATGATGCATATCTGAAATTCTGCTAAGAATAACGTAAAGCAATTTCGTCCTTTCAGAATTCAAGGCAATATTTATGTACATTTAATGAAGCTCCTCGTAGTTGAATTTCTTAATTAAACAATGTTGTAGATGGATAACTAAAAAAAAAATCGCACAAACAAACTGAATTGCCATACGCTACAAAGAAAATAAATTTTCATCAAGCTCTATTGAACATAGAACACTTTTTTTCTACTTGAGTATTATAATTTCAATGACATGGAAACGGCACCCAGTTTCATTTTACCGTAAAACGGCAACACGACAGAGGCATAATCTAAGAGACACCACCCCACCATGTGTCTGTGCCCAAAACTTCCCTAGTATTCATCTCGACTGATTATACACATATACACATATGCATACAGTATATGCATGTATACCTGCATATGTAATGTGAATACACACACACACACACACACATATATATATATATATATATATATATATATATATATATATATACACACACACACACATATATGTGTGTATTTGTAATTGTAGGTATATATGTATATACGTAGAATAATTTATATGAATAGAAATATATGCTCATATATAATCAATTATATGTATATAAGTATACAGTATACGTCAAATATATATATATATATATATATATATATGTGTGTATATATATATATATATATATATATATATATATATATATATTCTGTTACTAAACACACATGTGAGTATGTAATTATGATTATATACACACATTACTATGCACAGAAATATGCACACGCATATATATACATACAATTACATATGCAATTACAATAACAGAATGGATATCCAGGGATTACAAACGAAGCATGGGAAGGAAGAGAAGACGATGGATTGACGAGCTAAGACAATTTGCGGGTATAGATTGGCATAGAAAGACCATAAACAGACGAGAGTGGCAGCTCACGTCTGAGGCCTTTATCCTACAATGAACTAGCAATGGCTGATGATAATGATATGTATGCATGCTTGTATTTTCATTCAAATTTCATCCTTCTCATATTCCCTCTCAGCCATTTTTCAACTTTTATGCATTCTATGGTGCGTATGTTTGCTAAGCGAATTAGTGATGTTTATGCATTGTTCTTGAGAGAAAATAAAATCACAATAGAAAAAAGATCCATGTCTACAAAACTCGACACATTGAATATGTTATTGCTAACACTGAATTTAAAGATGTTGAAGATTTGTTTCAATTATTCTTTAAAATATGCTGATGAGCAATGAATTATGTTTTATAACTTTCAGCAGTAACAGGATTTATTTCTGTTATCTGTATACAGGTAGATATTTGATTAAGATTTCCATGTCAGCGGCAACAATGAGTCAAATATTCTGTATTACAATATGTTTACTTCTAAAGGAAAAGATACTTCAATGCTTAGAGAGAGAGAGAGAGAGAGAGAGAGAGAGAGAGAGAGAGAGAGAGAGAGAGCTTGAAGATTATGTTACGTCTGCTTATTACTTAACTTGTGAGTGTGCGCATTAGGAAATGACCTCCAGCGTTCCGTATCACAACGTGCCATCTCTCGGTATTTCTAGGGAAGAGATTTCCTTTGCAGATGAGCTTTCCTCTCTTTCTCTCTCTCTCATTTTTTTCCTATTTATTCATGAAAGAAAATGGACCATGGAATCGTCGACAGGACAATGCCCGAAATGATCCAGTGATTCTGTCCGGGTAGAATTTATACAAGATAAGATGACTTCTCTGCCCATGGTACGGGGCTATTTTGATCTTCAAGGAGCCTAGTTATTACAAAGGTGATAGTCGTCCATTGCTTTCCCTAACCTATATGATTATTGGTCAATTCGTCCATTGGGCATTTACGCAATAAGCGAATATTCAGTCTCCTAACAAATTATGAAATATCACCGTAATTATTTCTTTTTTATTGTTTAAAGTGAAACTAAATAATGAATGAAAAATATATAAAATCAATTATCACTGAGGTTGTCTTTGTGATCTTGAAGTAAATCATAACCCTTTCATACTAACTAATATTTCCAAGTCGAGATTTCAACAGTTTAAAGGTAAATTCCAATTATGATATAACTGCACAAACATATTCTATGTATCAGCAGAGAGGACAAACATCACTAAAGCCCATTAAACACCGTAACTATTACTTTCTTTCATTTTAACACACGCTGTTTTCGGGGGAGTGCAAATTTGCAAACTATTAAGATCTCTACTTTTACTTGATCTTATGTCCAGACTGCTACATACTGTATACCGTTGAGACTATGCCACCAAGATTCGAGTTTTTAAAGAACCTAATATTTTTACCGCAATCTCCTGAGATATGGGCATACAAATGGTTGAGATCTCTTAAAAGATTATAATTTCCAAGACATTCTACTCATTGTACTATGATGCTAAGTCTTATTCATATCAAATACTAATATATACATATCTATCTATCTATATATATACATATTTATATATATATATATATATATATATATATATATATATATATATATATATATGTATATATATATATATAATTGTAAACAGACTATTCAGCATTTTTATTGGTTTCGTCGATCCAAGATTATGCATAAATTCACCTGGGAAAAAAAATCGCTACCATTCCTTAATGATAATAAAAATTAATTTTGAAAGTCGTACATGAAAACTCGCCACAATAGCAAATCATGTCACATAGAGATGAAGTTATTCGCCTTCTTAGTATAGAATTTAATTCTTATCCATACTTTATTGCCTAATTTGTTATTAACTAACTATTCTTGGTTATGCTAATTATAAATTTAGGTATCATCCTGATTTAGTCGTTCTAAGTAGGGTTCAATGCCATGGTCAATACTTTCACTGAATTCATTGCACTGCAACAGTTTTCGAACAGGGCCAGTGTTTGATGAAGTCAATCATGTGGTAATTCATGGTTTTGCTGTGTGGTCATATAGGACACAAATGCTTGCAGTTGAAGGGTCTTTTTGCTACAATTTACGATAAAATACATCGCAATACCTTATGCAATAAACATGCTCTTAAGTGTTCATATTATGCTTTTGAAAGTTTTATTTCATTCCGATAAATCATGATTAATGTTACAGAATTAAACTGTTTACATATCATAACCTTCCTTAAATTTCTCACTTTTTAAAGTAGTCTTTTGTATGATAGAAAATAAATCAAACAAAAAATATGGACAAGGTATTAATTATAGGTTAAATTAAATTAACATTAATGAATGACCCACTTCAGCTTGCCTTTCTTCTATATTTTTTAGTTTAATATTGGTTTATAATGTAAATATTAAATTTTTAATAATGTACAATCAAACATCCTGTCAGGTCAGCTGCTTTACCAGGTTTAAACTGCGACTCAAATTTCCTTGTTAAACCATAAATTCCTGGTACAACATCACGAATTTTCAGCTCTCTCTCTCTCTCTCTCTCTCTCTCTCTCTCTCTCTCTCTCTCTCTCTCTCTCTCTCTCTCTCTCTCTCTCTCTCTCTCTCCATTTACTCAAACAACGCATTTTTTCTTGTACAGCAAACCTAAATCCATTAATCATCCAAACAAGCACCCTCAAAAAATTAAATGGCCATATATGAAAGAAAGAGAATAAGATCAAAGATTAAACGTCAAATAATCACTGTAGATGTACATAATTGAATAATATTTAAAAGATCTTGATATGACAACATAAAAATATCACTGATCCATTAGATGGCATTATGTCAAGCTGGCGTTACAGCCATGTATGCCAATAATAAATCAATATTTTAAAGGTACGAATGCAAAAAACACACAACCAAACACACATATATATACATACATACTGTACACACATATATACTGTACATACACACACACACACACACACACACATATATATATATATATATATATATATATATATATATATATATATATATATATATATATATATATATATACTGTACATATTTGTATATGTATATTTATATCTATATATATACATATACTGTATATATATGCATATATAGTGTATACATAAATGTTACAAAAACCGTTACAGAGCATCTCACAGCGATATTCTGGTCACCAAAACACGATCTCTCGTGGACAGTATGAAAAAACACAAGACAACGTGGAAGGTAGTGTTGTTTAATACATTTAAGAAAACAACACCTAAAATAAAAATTTTAAGTTTTCAATTCAGATGATTCAAATGGTCTTGTTCCTGTAAATAAAATAATACAAGCATTTAGGTGTACAGAAACACACCTGGATTGTAATCTTGTACCTTTTAAAAGGTAAATGTCTCCGACAATTCGGCTCGCCAAGAGTGAGAGGCAATATGTAACATTTCTGCGAATATAAACTAATTAATACCAACCGGCAATTTTGTTCAAACAATGTCCAGCAAAAGAATGATGGGGCAATTCGGTCCCTATTGGACGTCCTCTACACTGACTTCTACATGGGCATCATTGAAAAGAATGTCCTCTCTCATACACTTGAGCTGGTCACCTACGTCAATTTGACAGATAAAATATATATATATATATATATATATATATATATATATATATATATATATATATATATATATATATATATATATATACACATATATATAAGATTTTCAAGATAAGAAGCATCTCAACTTTACATTTGAGAGGAATATTGACAAGAAGATGTTCCCCCTTAAAGGCGTATATGAACTTGAATTATCCAGATGGATGGACCATCAAGGATATCATTACTACAATTAAATGTCCCTTCTTCAAACCCTGACCACGGCATCTTACCCATTATGAAAATATAGCTACCAGCCTTTTGATGAACTATAAATCACTCGCATGATTACGATTTCAGAAGAAAACAGGGGTATACAAGTTTACTTGTCATATATGAGGGTGCCTTATGGTCTGTGTCACTATAAGAAGGCCTTTCCATGGATATAATCATGCTATGTTCAATAGAGTACCATGAGATTATTGATATAGGACATCAAATTTTCCCTACTGAAATTACAGATGATGCACCAGGCCGTTGCCTCCAGACACACCACAAATTTTACTTTTCGAACCATCTTCATATCAACCCCCCTAAAACATTATTTTTGCCAATTACAATGAGAACCTTGACCACACGTCAAAGGACAGCAAAGGTTTACACAGTCTCAGCACGGAATAGGACTATTTGGCACCACCTTTTCAGCACCAAATTTTTATCCTAATCAGTAATTGAACTGTTTTGGCAAAGTTTATTTAATGCTAAATTTTTGATAGCACCAATCATATCCTCAAATACCAATAGTTAATATTACAAATCTATAGCCTGCCACTTTAAAAGAAACTACAGTTTTATAATCTTTTCTTTTCATACTGGAAAGCTTTTGCAGAATTTTATCATTATTCTAAGCCAATAACAGAGATTGCCTGAAATAGTTCTAAGGAGGATGAACAAAGCAAAATTTTAAAATGACCGTTATTTGTGCGTATTTGATGAATGTAACAAAAGCGACCCAAATGTTAATGTTTTGGAAATGTTAGTTAAAGAATGTGAGCAAATTTACACTAAAAACCGTGAAGTACTAAATAAGGAGGAACTGCATTCTAATGGTGCTTCAAAAGTAAGAGTTGAAGTTGTTACAATTAAAATTAATGTAACGAGCAAAGCTGAAGAATGGTATATGTGATGTGCGAATGGGATATTCAAGATGAGGACAGCAGAAAATTGGCTTGTAACAAGTGAACAAACAATTGCGTTAAAGCTACGCATATATATATATATATATATATATATATATATATATATATATATACATATACATATATATATATATATATATATATATATAATGCTGAACCAAGAATGCACCATCTCTTTATATGGAACAACCGATGGTTTGAGGAAAATTAAAAAAGGGCGTGGTGCTAATTGTGATGCAGATGATTGTCTGCAATACTCTAAAAAAAAAAAAACTTGTGTTACATTAGGGCCGTAGAACACATTTTGAATATCGTGAAAGTTTTGATTCATTATCGCTGATTGGAATATTTGCGTGCTTTAATATCAATTTTTCTTACTATTTGATTTGACAGCATTGTAAAAAAACAAATCTAATTATTCTTATCTTAACAAGTTGAGGAATGATCTTACTAATCGAGTAGTTGAATCGATAGAACTTCAAATAGTTCAAACTTGTGGCAAATGTTGAACAGGCCGACATAAGTCTTTTTATAGTTAACAAATGAAAGATCTGTTTTAATGTTGATACAGTTCTTAAAATTTTCTATTCTAATTGTTCATCATACTCATACAGTTTATTTATTTCCTTCTCTCACTGGGCTATTTTTCCCAGTTGGAGCCCTTGGGATTATAGCATCCTGCTTTTCCAACTAAGGTTGTAGCTTAGCTAGCAATAATAATAATAATAATAATAATAATAATAATAATAATAATAATAATAATAATAATAAGCGGAAAAAATGTGAGAAGGCAAAACTTGACGTTACGTTTCTGTAATAATAATAATAATAATAATAATAATAATAATAATAATAATAATAATAATAATAATAATAAAAGGGATGGTACTAAAATTCCAAAAATTTTAGTAAAAATAAAAAAAGGCCAATTTCAGCAATCCTAATTTTTAGAATATTTATAGAAAATATTCCCACCCTAATTGTTCCTTCCTAGTTATCAGTTAATAAAATATCAAAGTCAATTACCTTTAATAAACTGATCTATGACTGATAAAGTTTTAAAAAAGGAAACCAATAATCGAAAAACAAAGTGGTGAATCTAAAGTAACTAAATTGACAGAATGGTTACGTCTAAACTAATCTGTTAAACTTGATAAATAGGTTAAGATAAAAACATTAAAAGGAACCATGCTTTTTTAATTCTCAATGTCCGAGCCCTACCTATCCGGTATTTATAAGAACAAAAACCAGTAATTTAACCTTTAAATTAATTGAGATTCAACAATCAGTGTGGAATATATAGCAATAATATTGATCAATCATCATTAACTTATTATAATTAATGTTACTACTACGATTGTGAATATTTTGCTACATGATCTCTGAACAATCTATTGAAATTTGATAAGAGAAATCCTTCAAAACTAAACAATATAAGTAGTAAGAGAAGTAGCAATGACCACTGTTGTTGAATAAAATTAGTAGTAGTAGTAGTAGTAGTAGTAGTAGTAGTAGTAGTAGTAGTAGTTCTAATGCTAATGGTATCATGAAATGTTTTCGTGTGAAGACATTGTGAAACATTTGTTTTACTTATCAATATGGAAATAGGTCAAGACAAGCTCTTTTCATTAAAGCCTTAAAACGGCCATTCGTCTAAGTAATTATAAGCATTTAGTGTATCTTTCTTTCGATACCATAGCTACCATAACTTACTATAATGGAAAACGATAAATAAGTTTTTATACTAATTATTCTTTCAGAGTATTGTCGTGAACAATAATTTTGTTTCACCAACCATGATATGGCCAATTTGAGCTCTTCAGCAGCGGTACACGAATATGCTGAAAATCACTACAAGCGTTCAGTTGGTGAAAAGTTTTTGAAACTTCGTATGATTATATCACTTTTGAAGCAAGACCAAATGTTTTGGGACCATCTTCGGGTTGGTCTGGGCTCATTTCAAGATGGTTGCCGTGGGTGACATCAGAAAAAATAAAATTGTTACAGAAGGGCAAATAATATTTGAATTGTAAACTTTTGAGTAATAATTTGATACTAAAAAGAAAAAAAAAACAATCATTTAATCAATTACCAAACCTCTGTGGCTTCCAATACCCCTAAAAATTACGTTTTAGCCCAAATTTGAACTTCAAAATAGACCAAAAAATTCACCAGGCAAGTTGCACCATTTTGGAAAGATTTCACTGAGTACAATAATATTAAATTGTTCTTCAAATAATATTTGTCGCGAACGAATTTAACAAGAGAACAATGGGAACAACAATTGAATGAATGTCCTACAGTAGGCTACTGGAACATAGTCCAGGGGTTTCTGATGACTAACTTCCAGTTTGTGCGTGGACAACGACTGGGAGATTGGTTATACTCGGTGCTGTCTTAGATTTCCTAGGGTGGTCTTTTAGTTTTGATAGAAATACATACACACGGATGACACCATGGTTTCACAGAGACATGGCATTGTTACCTGATGTTCATCCTGAAGTTCACGAAGCATTCATGGAAGGCTTATTTGTTGTTCAGCAGAGTTCCACCAAATTTTCCCTAATGGGACTTGACCAAAGCCAGGAGCACAGTGTCCAACTTGTAAAGTCAGATGGTGGAAATAGAGGTGTGTATAATGATCAGGAAAAGGAGATGTTAGAAATATCCAGACCAGAAATCATCAGGGTGATAAATGAGTGAGTATGCTATCGGAGGACACTGATGAGGAGGTAAAAGAACACCCAGAATCATCAGTATTTACACAACAAAACCTTATTAAAGATTTGACTGCCATGGTCAAGGTTGTTGGTGAGGGCCTTGTGGCTAACCCTTTTCTTGAAACTGAAAGTGAATTTGTTTCTATTACCACAGGTGAGATCTATGACCCAGATATATACAAATGCATAAAAGAAATTAAACCCCGTGGAGACACTCAGGCCAAAGACTATATAGAAAAAGTAATAGAGAAAGCAGAAATTCCAGTTACCAATATTATCCCCAGAAATAACTTTTATACTCTACAGAATTGTCCACCTGCAATATTAGGCAAGAGCAGGAGGCAGAGTTGTAAAGATCCTACAGCTATTGTTACAAGATATTTTATGTCAATCAAAGACAGATCAGAATCAGACCAAGATGACTTTTTCCAACATGAGTGGGTTCCAGAACCTCCAACTCTTTAGAAAAATGGGCAACTATATACTGGAACTAAAGCTGCTATGATAGGTTGTCTCCCAAGTAACTCCAATCCGGGTATAAACAATTTGAGAAACAGAGCCACCATGGTTGCTTTGGATATGGCAGGGGTGATACACATGGTCAAGCCAGGAATGAAGACAAACAATTTCGAAGACTATGTTCATCTCCACTTGATTCCATTCCTCAAGAGCAAACTATCCGTTATGATAAAGAGAGTGGATATTATATGGGAGTCATATGGTCTTGGAAACCAAAGCCTGAAGAGTGGTACAAGAGTTAAGAGAGGAGGAGCTTTCATAAAGAGGACACGTGTAGGTTCCACTATTTCAATTCCAAAGGACATGGCTTGGCAGGATTCCCTTAAGCATACTAATAATAAAAAGCAGCTTTTTAAATACCTAAGTGAGGAGCTGAGGGAGACAGCTAAGGATGAATCACATAATTTTTTTATCAACCAAAAGAGACCTTGTTCTGTCTAATCAAGAAAGCGAATTATCATCACTTGAACCCTGTACACAGGAGGAGGCTGACACTAAAATAATTCTGCATCTTAATCATGCAGCCGATCAGGGTCACAAGATAGCCTTTTTGAGAACTGTAGATACGGATGTTGTTGTGATTGCTACCCATTTTTTCCAAAAATGGAACTTGATGAGTTGTGGGTGGGGCTTGAAACTGGGAAGCATTATAAGGATATTCCTATCCACGAAGTACGTAGATGTCTGGGACCTGAAAAGTTCAATGTAATATTGCTTTTTTATGCCCTAACAGGGTCTGACCAAACATCTGCCCTCAAAAACATTGGCAAGAAAAATGCATGGGCTGCCTGGGATCTTCTAGGAGATAAATTAACTCAGGTATTCATTACCTTAACTAACAATCCCTCTGAACTTTGCCTTGACTCGGATTTCATGTCTATCATAGAAAGATTTACTGTTGTCCAGTATGACCCAAAATGTGACATTGATTGCGTCAATAAGGCAAGGAGATTTTTTTTCACAAAAAAACTAAAGCCTCTGGAATCCATACCACCCACCAAACATGTACTCTTCCAGCATGGTAAGCGTTCAGTAATTGCTGCCAATTATTGGTCGCAGTTTCTACAGAAAGAACCGCCTATGCTGTCCCCTGCCGAGTATGGATGGTTATGGAATGATCGACTCGAGATGCGAGTACCCCACTGGAGCGATCTTCCAGATGTAAGTACTGGGTGTGCTTTGTTTATGAAGTTGTGGTTGCAAAGTTGCTTGTAAAGGCAACTGCAAATGTACAAGAAATCACATGAGATGCACCTCTCTATGCTCTTGCCAAGAAAACTGACTTGCTCTATGTATGGGATACTTAATAAACTAAATTTGAATTTAGATTCTCTACTGTATACACCATTTGTGCATGTGATACAAAATCCTTGTATGTGTCAAATATTTGTGTATAAAATGATAATTCATGCCATATATGTATGTGATACAAAATGATTTTAAGTCATATGTTAATCAACCAGTAAGATATGCTTCACCCTAAATTAAATCTGATTTGTAGCAAAATCAAGCATTTTCAATAAATATTCATAAAAATTACAATATACTATAATTGTACCCTTTCAGGGCTTTCCGGAGTGGTGCTACATGCCAGATGAACTTTTAGGTACATTTTGAAGTCCAATTTTGGACTAAAAGGGCTTTTTTAGTTTTTTGGTGGCCGAGAGCAATCATAAAAATGGCTGAAAATATTTATTTTACTTATTAATGACAAATTATTAGTGAAAAACATCCACTTTAATCATTATTTGCACCCCTGAAATAGATTTTAATTTTTTCGTTATCGCCTTCGGCGGCCATCTTAAAATGGGGCCAGACTAGCCCGAAGATGATTCCGAAAAATTTGGTCTTGCTTCAAAAGTGATAGAGTATGGTCTTGGGTATCTTCATTCAAAATTTCAAAAACTTGTCACTAACTGAACGATTGTAGCATATTCGAACCAGGCTATGAGCTCCTCAAAAGTGTTCACTCACATTTTAAGCTGAATACATACGTAAACTGTTTTCTTGTAAAATAATGGTAATGCTCGAATTATCTCCGACAGGGAAGTATAGAAAAGGTAAAATGTTCACAAAAGTCTACATGTGTGATAGAATTTGTTAAGTTTGGGGAAAAATATTCTTTATCAAATTTGGAAGGTATGTTCATTGGTTTACTATGTCGAGAAGAATTTTGAAAGAAATCAAGCTGAAGAGCGCTGCCAAGGAAAACCTGTTACCACTAAAATAGGGGGTGGGGGTTTCATAGGTCAATTACTTCATTAGCCCATTAGATATTTATGAGCTCTACTCTGTAAAACAAATTCATTGCCAATGCATTCATTGCAACAGTCCATTTGCCAAGTGTTGAGTGGGTTTGCTATGTTTATCTTTTGTTTTTCGATTTCTTGATTTGCATATGTTGCTGCTCATAAAGAGCATACATTTTCATTTCACGAGCCAGAATGACATAAAACTACTTAGCACGCTTCCTCAGAAAAAAAAAACTCTAAAGTAAAAAAAAAAAGGAAAGAATAGTATATAAAACAAATGAAAAACAAACTGATTTCATTACATATAATTAGAAACAAATATGACTAAAAGTATGCAGGATAAAAAAAGGACCCTTAAGTATTTAAGCGCTGAAGATATATTGGTAAAATTACAACAAATTTAAAGCAATTTTCACCTCCAAATTTATTTTAGCCCAATTATTCGTTAGACTTTGAAACAAAACTCTAGTTTTGAATAATAATTTCCATTAATAAATATAACTGATAAGAATTTAAATATTATAGAAAATTAAACAATCAAACAAATAAAAAAATAAGTAGAATCTAAAAACAATTACCCTAAAATATGAGACGCTCCAATAAAAAAAAAAAAAAAAAATCTGTGACAGACGGTCCAAGAACATTTTCTATGCGAAGCAGCTATCAGGTTTATCATGCATATGACATATGTAAATACTACTATACTATGTAGGAATTGTCACGTGACGTGCCGATTTCTTGCGAAAATAAGGTAAGCGTTACGGCTGTCAGTAACGGTACACCTGAGTATTAACGGCTGAAAGAAATCTTGAAGGGTCTTTCCCAAGGTTCAAATTCGTGAGGACTGCGACAGTATAATTTTACTTTGGAATGCTTTAGAATGGCAACTAAGCAGATTGCCTCTTGTAATTATCATCTCTTTCCTGAAATGGAAGTTCAAAACAAGGGTTCTTGAAGCAGTTTTTATTATCTTACTTCTTTTAATGCCATCTCTTAATTTTCTTCAGAATTACTTCAACACAAATTGGCAAAGCTACGGTTATAACCGAATGACAACTTGCAAAAACCACTAACACCCGTGAAAATATATCAACAGAATACGTCTCATAAATAAGTACTCCTGAATATTACGCCAAGCTAATACATAATGATTTTGCGTTTTATGGAAAAAAAAAATCATTACCATTATCACAAGCATAGCTGCACCTCTAGTTGAAACAGCATAATGCTACAAGCCAAGGGCCCCATAAGGGAAAGCAGCATGGTTCGGGAAAAATAAGGAATAAACCATAAAATATTCATCAAAAGATAAAATAAATAAAAACTAAACAGAGAACCATAAGGGAAAGCAGCACGGTTCGGAGTTGAAAACAATGAATAAACCAAACAATATACATCAAAATGAATAAAATAAATAAAAACAACTGAAAAGCGACGCTTATCAACTTGCTCAACAACATAAAATAGTTCACAGCACTCTTGAGCTTATCAAGTTCCACCAATCGAACCTAATGATTAAGATCATCCGCAAAATGGTCGCAACATCAACAAGACTTCTAGGATATTGTATGATATTGAACCTTGCATATGAAAAGGTAAAACTGTTTTAACTACCTGCATACGTAGTAATATGAGGCGGATAGTAAAGTATGAGATGATTAGAATGTAAAGTATGATGAGAATAATGATAACAATCTTACATTATGTATAATGAGCTAATTGCACAACAGAGCCAGTGATTAATATAGTTATAAGATCAGAGATACGAAATTTAATAAACCTCTCGAGTCAGATGCTAACACAAAACAAGAATAAAAGAATACAAAAATTTTCTCTGGATAAATAGTTTTTTATCTTTAGACTTCACTGCATTAAGTTTTGCGCATCAGAAGAAATTAGTGTCGTGGATATTTCATAGTTTTTAATATTCATTATTACTTGGAACAGTTTTGTTAGGATTCAACTTCATGCCCCATAATTTGCACCATACACTAAATTTAGCTAGATTCCTATTAAGGGATTCAGCAACCCCAGATCTACAATCAGGAGATGGAATTGATGCAGAGTGTAGCATCATCTGCATATGCAACAAGCTTGTTTTCTAGGCCAAACCACATGTCATGTGTATGTAGCATGAAAAGTAATGTCCAAAAACACTACCCTATGGAACACCAGATATCACATTCCTATATTCACTATGGTCCCAATCAACAACAACTCTTTGCGATCTAATATTTAAAAATTCAATAATAATGCTAAGAAACGACCCACCCACTCCCAACTGCTTGAGTCTGAAAACATGGGCCTCAAGATTAACACGGTCAAAGGCAGCCTAAAATCAAGGCCAATCATATGAACTTAATGAACGCAATCAAGGGATTTCTGTACAGCATTGGGGATTGTAAGAAGGGCATCTCATGTTCCAAGGCTTTTACGAAAACCAAATGGCATACTAGGAAACCTATTAAGACGTTTTGCCAAGAGACGTTCAAAAACTTTAGATAATATGGGAGTTATGGAAATTCAGCGTTAATCAGCTGGGCTTGAGCTACCACAAACACATTTACATAGTGGAGTAATATTACCAATTCTCCAACAAGTGGTAAAAGCTCCCTTTCTTGCTAATTTGCGCAAAATAACAGATAACATTGGAGCTAAGAAATCTGCAATTTTCATTAAAAAAAAAAAAAAAAAAAGGGAAAATACCATTTAGGTCTACAACCCCATAAGCATCAACGTCCATCAAGATAGCTTTAATTTCACGAAAAAGAAAAGCTAAACTAGTTAGTTTAGCCTCAAGAAAACAGGAATGAGGAAGATCAACTTTCTCATTATTCTGCCTACTGTCAAACATATCAGCCAAAAGGGTTGCATTTTCCTTTGGACAGTGAGTTACAGAGACGTTAAGTAAAGGAGAAACTGTTGGATCTACACCAAAAAGTGCAGATTTAAAGGTAGTCCACCACTTATGTACCTGGGTCTTACCAGAAAAGGTTTCTTTTATGATTCAATAGTATTCCTTTTCAGTTGAAGCATAAACTCTCTGAGCAAAAGTTCTAAGCTGAGTATAGTTATTCCAAGTCAAAACTGAAAATCTGATAAGTTACTCTTCCAAAGATTATAGTGCTCCTGCCTCTTCAAATGAGCACGTCTACAAGCATCATTGAACCATGGTTTGTCCTGTACTCGGTACCTTAGGACACGAGAAAAGATAAGCCTATCAATTATATTGACTAGATTCTCATTCAAAGGGACAACAGGATCAATACTACTATAAAATTGTGACCAATTCAGGTGCAAGAGATCACTCAAAATCCAATTCCAACCTGCTTGAGATTTCATATAAGTCTTACACGAATATGATACATCAGGGACAGGCTGCCCAGTCTTCACTACTAATGAAATCCCGACATGAACGGTTTAGGATGCAAGACATGTACTTTACCTTTGACAAGAATATAGAATGGTCATTATGCACTATATAAGAATATTATTCCACATACTTACTGTTCCAGAACATGATTTTAGTAATTTGCTTCCTACTTTGAATACTTTACTCTCATCTATTAAACTCCACATTCCTTTCCAATTTACTTTCGTCCATGTGGTATGGGAGGGGATCTAACGGGATAGTGTGAGCCCAAAGATAGCTACACGGCCTCTCAGGACTCAGCTAATTTGTCTATTTTATATTTCTTAAATGTATTCAAGTAGCTTTACAGGGATACGGTAAGTATTCGTTTAAAATAAAATTGTCTAACAGGCTAAAACTCTTTTCCTCAATAATACTACTTGAAACCCTTCACAAGGTCACTGGTGTGGGAGAGACGATCTTACAGATGTTCTTAGTTCATTTGTCGTTTGGATGGTAAATATTTTAACTATTTGTATTGTGTTTTGCAATATAACGGACCAAGCCATCTTGCTAATAAAATCTCATTATTTGAAATGTTTCAATGTGTTTCATTAAATACTAATTGTTTACCCTATTGTGTTTCTTCATTTTTCAAATTTATTTTTATCTTAAAATTATAATTTTTATTTGCTTTACCTTTTTAATTCAACTTTTTAATTTTTGGTACTTTCTAAAGCAAGAGCAATTGCCTTTCATTAAGTATGATGTTAACTTTGATATTACCTATAGTTTATATATACTGTATATATATATATATATATATATATATATATATATATATATATATATATATACTTGTAAATATATGCTTACACACATCCATCCACCACACACACACACACATATATATTTTTAAACAACTAACTTTTAAGTAATTTGTAATTTGCTAATTTTTTTCTGTTTTACGTCATCACAGAGGTTTCTTTGTACTCTAATTGTATTTTTAAACCATAAGACCGTGAAGAGGTGTAATAATAACACGAAAGCGCTTGTCCAATCTTCGTTTCCTTTTTCCTCCCGGCCTGCTGTCATCTTGAGACATCGCACGTTCCAGCGATTTGTCATTAATATATATATATATATATATATATATATATATATATATATATATATATATATATATATATATATATATATATATACACCCGTGTGTGCGCACACGTTTAGGACAATATACTGTATGTGCACTAATAATGCTTAGTGAGCTTATGTGAAGTGTCCTGTTTTAAAGAATTATGTGAAATTTTCTCACGAATGTGCTACAATCATGTGATAACACTTTCCTCAACTTGTGTCAAGTTAGTTCTCAATACCAGGTAACACACAAGTATTATGTCACCTCGGAGGAGGTGATTCTGGTTATTTCTTTTTCTGATCATTTCATGTGTGCAATCTTTTGCATAAGTTCTTAGGTAGAGCTTTTAATATTCCCATTTTTTCTGGACTTCTTTGTAAGTGAAGGAGTGTCATTCTCAACACCTGTTGTATACCCTAAGCCACCTGGAATCACGTGACCTCTAGGCTTCCCCTACTGCGACTTTTGCTCAGACTTCCATTGTTTCTTTCCCTACGAAGATTAAATCTGTGTGAATGCAAACACAGACCTAAAGTACATAAAAGGAACCCATGCACATCACAATTCTAATGTTCAAACCTTCCATGAAAGACTGTATTGTGTGTGTAGGCAGCTGAAATCACTGACCTAAGAAGGATTAATGTTATGAATGACAGTATAAACGTTTAAGGTAGAAAAGAAAAGAACACAAGTAGCAGCTGACAAACTGGAGAACGAAAAGTCATGCTAAAAGTGTGCAACAAGGTTTCTTGAAGGTCAACATCACAGGCAGTGTTGGCACTTGCGACATCAAACTAAGCAACCAACATGAATGTAATCTCTCCTTCCACATAAACACTAACCAGTTCAAAACACAAACTCACAATAACACAAGATCACAAACACATCTTCTTACTTTCAGTAATCGCTGAAAAGTTTCTAAAAATACGAGAGAGAGAGAGAGAGAGAGAGAGAGAGAGAGAGAGAGAGAGAGAGAGAGAGAGAGAGAGAGAGAGAGAGAAGAACTATTGTAATACAGACCAAACTACTTTTCCTAGACGTTTTTCTCAGAATTGTAATTCTTAATACTTTTATTAATACTTTTTTTATGAAAATACTGAAATGAATAAATAATAGAAAAACGAAAACCTACTTTTCCCTTTATTCATAAAAGGCCACTAACTCTTTATAGATATCTGTGGCTACGCCAATATCGTTGAAAGCCTGGTAATTATTATTTGAAAGGGCTTCACGAAATATTTCAACGATTAATACATTATTAACAATAGGAAAGGGGGTAATTTTTTAATAGTTTAGCCAAATAATCGCCAGGAAACTAACTATTCAAATGTTAACATCTTTCAATTACTATGATCTTAAAACAAATGTTGGATACTTACTAAGTAGATAAATATTTATTCTAAACCTTATAATGCAACGCAGTAGTAAAATCTGATTTTTATGGTATATTAATTTGCAATTTTGTTCCTAACTTTGGTTTCACATGCTTGGTCAACTCATTACAAAACTCCTGAATCTAATATTGGGAGATTCCAGTGATAAACTGCAGATTGAATGACAAGAAAACATTCTAAACTTACCTACCCTAGGACAACGCATCCTATCTAAATAAATACCAAGGCTAAAACTTGGACCTATAATAATTTGATTTTCCCAAACATAACCCAACCTTAGGTGCCAGCAATGCTTTTATAACTTGGAAAAATGTATAAGGATATTTGTTAATGTTACCATGAAACAGAGCTTTGTTGAGGTAGATGGCTTGAAAGAAGACATGCTTGTATTTTGATGATATCCTGTAGTGGTGGATGATTTGAATATGCCACGCTTATATTTTCATGTTTTGTTGCTTTTTTTTTTCAGAAAAAAAATCTATGGAACTAAAAACCGAAGCAGGAATTTTATCTGACATGACGATGTTCACTCGGACATTGCATCAAGGATATGTTTGAACGATCTTTCCTGAAAATGGTTAACCTGATGTTGCGCATATCTCAATTGCACAACGGTGAATATGCCACCCAATGGTCACTAATTATAAAAGCCCTAGAAAAACTTACTCCATGATATATATATAGAAGGTCTCCTTGTGGATCCAAATTGTCATTGCTTCATCGGCCTTAATGAAGAAAATAATAAATATGTGCTTCAAGCCTTGGTCAATTAGACTAACAATCCACGCCTGCATATCCAGGCAGTCTACCGGTATTATACTTTACTTTACACACACGCAATCTTCGCAAAATATATCAATACTTTCTTCCCATCTACAGCATTTTGGTTATGAAACCAAAACTCAGTTACTGATCAACAGAAAGTCCTCTATTCTTTTATGGAATATGTTGATAAAATTTATCAACAATTTATGATCAAACCTCTTTACGCGCCTTAAATTTGCCAAAAACTCTAAATGGGATCATTCCAAAAATTAATTTGTCTTTTTTTATATCAAGGTAGCGTCTGAGAACCAATAGATCCCTATTTAAAGCATTCTCTTATAAATGAAACATTCTTTTCTGCAAAGACGACACATCACTAAATGAAAACATTCTTTTCTGGAAAGAAGTCACACCACCGACTGAAAATAGGGTATCGCAGTCTCAAAAAAAAAAAAAAAAAAAAAAAAAAAAAAAAAAAAAAAAAAAAAAAACCCACCAAGCATTGATAAGGAAAGATAGGGCACCATATGACACCATGAGGAATGCACACTCGTGCTAGAATAGTTTTGGCAAGTTTATGGCTAAAAGGGATGGAACAGAAGTAAAACATGTGCCAGTAGAAAGCCTCAAATAGAGGTGACAAAAATCCAATGTATCTAGGTTATTAATCATTACCAAGTATTTCATTAGCGTGGCCTTATTTTTAGATTTGATGGACCTACTTCATAATCATACTAATTACACTGTATATGAATGCAAGTATATGAATTAAAGTAAACTTTATCAAAAAGGAATCTTGATTGTGGATCAGTAAAACATTTCCTGATACCACACAAAACGATAGAAAAAGCTAATTTCTAATCCTCCAACTCATAATTTTTACACTGCATGATAGTTAAGTGTTTGCGTGTTAGGTTTGTGGTCACTAAAAATACCATCAATGTCACCTGGCCATTACCGTTTGTAAAATTGTGAAGGAGGGTAAGAATAAGTGCCGGACACGACACACAACAGAACTATCAGAACATACGTTTGAATTACCAATAAATAAAATTTCCAACCCGAAAACAGAAAAGAATCATGACGGGTAATTTAATTGATCCTCTTTTTGGCATCCAAAATGATAGGGGAGGGGAGGGGAGGGGGGGCTGAGGAAATGTCAACCTTTCCTTTCCCTTGGTGGATAAAGCAGAGAAATTTTCAGTAATCTTCTTACCAAGGATACTAACAGTAAACGTTACAATTTTAATAGAAACACACTTAAATAACCCTATAAAAAGTTGGCAAGGAAAGAGTTTATAGAGTCATAGTTGTTCTGAAACAGGTAGAAGAAAAAAAAAATTACACCCTCGGTTATCGCTGGGAAGAAACTCTTATTTACAGTACAGTAGCATAATGTGCAGCGTTTAAAAACAGATACACTAACATGAATAGCTGGAGGAACTATTCCTTGTGATCCTTACCAAGTGTCGTATAATAGCTTCAAGCTTCCCTACGTAAAGACACCATTGGTTATGGGAAATGATACAGTTCCTGGCAAAAAGGAAGAACCTTTGACCAATGTTAACCAGCTAATGCATCTTGATTAATTATGTTGATCCCGCGACCACAATTCATCAAATACGTGTACAATACCACAAAAAGTATGGTAACATCAAAATCTACAGAAACTCACAACAGGGACCTAAGATTTAAAGGTCTCATCATAGTCAATGCATATTTCAATTTTCCATAAAAACTATCAAGAGCAAAAATATTGTCTGAATAAAAATCCGTTGACAAATAAAATAGCTACGAGGAAAGCAATAAAAAGGTAATATATAATAATGGTTTGGTCATGTCATGAGGAGAGAAGATGAACACGTTTGTAAAAGGGTTATGAGCATGCAAGTGGAGGGCAGAAGAAATGTGAGGAAGGCCAGAGTTCAGGAGGAAAGATGAATCATTGAATGACATGAAGGAAAATGGTCTAAGGAAAAAAAAAAAAGATGTATAGGACCGAGGAAGCTGGACAAGACTTACTAGAGACAGCGACCCCATATAAAAATTAGAAAGCTGAAGGCAAGGACGGTATACTATACAATGTTATGTTGCTATTATCCTACTTTATACAGTGGTACTATAATTCCACCCACAGTTCTTCAGAATTTTTCTTCTCATCCACACATGCCTTATAATCTTCGAGATACTTAATTAAACTATAACTACAGTGCTACAACATTTTGATTATAATCCTTTCAACTAAAATATCTCTCCCTCTTCAACTTTTAAACTGACTTCTCTACGCCATCAAAAATCACGACTTCCATAAAAGTTCTCAAACTTCATCATCATCATCATCTACGCCTATTGACACAAAGGGCCTCAGTTAGATTTCGTCAGTCGTCTCTATCGTGAGCTTTTAAATCAATACTTCTCCATTTATCATCTCCTACTGTACGTTTCATAGTCCTCAGCCATGTAGGCCTGGATTCTTCCAACTGTTCTTGTGTCTTCTAGAGCCCAGTTAAACGTTCGGTAAAATAATCTATCTTGGGGAATGCGAAGAGCATGCCCAAATCATCTCCATCTACCCATCACCATGATCAAATCCACAAATGACACTATAGTAATCTCTCTTTTAGTTTCATTTCTAATCCTGTCCCCAGTACCGCACGTGTTTCATTCACACTTGTACACTGTAATGCACTACCCTTGTTACAATGCTGCCCACCGATCCTGACACTGGGAACCCAGGTGCATCGTTGAAACTGCCGCATTTTGCCATCAGAGAAAGTTTGCTTTGTTCCAGTACTCCAAAATTCAGTTTTGCATTAAGGGTATGACTCTCTCAAACACCAAAGCAAACTAGGTCCTCACGGAAATCCCCGAAGACACTTTCCCAGATATCTCCGACTGGCTTTGCGACCAAGGGGACGTCCCCAAAAGCGGTTGATGCCCTAGAAAAATACCTCCTGGAGCAGTACTCGCCATTGCTAGCTACCCATATAGCCAAGCTTTTTCAGCTCTCTCGACTGCCGGTAGGGGACCAAAAGGCCTTACTTTCCCTCGGGTAAATAACCAATATTGGTTGCTTGGAACCTGCCACAGATGGGTCTCCTAGGGAAGTGAACCTACTCTGTGCCCTTTAGGTACAACCCCTACCCGAGGATGGCAATACCTTGCCCATTAAGGACTTGATGACCAAAGTCGATTGCCTTATGGACAGCCACTTCACCACCTTCAAGTTCAAGACCTCCACCAATACCTCCACTCCTGATGAAGAAGACAACTACTCAACGCTGACCGAAGCCTACGTGAATCCAGTAAGACACACACACCTGCCCTTGACATGCCCGAGAGGAGACAAAGCCACCACCACACTCATATGCCACCCATCCAACACGCCCCAACCAACGATCTCTCCAGCCAATTGCTGACAAAACATGTAACAGATCTGAGATCCTCACCCACGGATACAAGACACTCGTTTGGGGTGACAAATACCAATGGAAATACACCTCACCTCACTGTTAACAACCACAATGCACACCTGCATTTCAACTCCCAATATTCTTCTGAGGGCTTTGTTCTCAAATCTACAAACCTGTTGGATACTGTCTCAATGTCATACCATGACTCATGTCCATACTGTAACACAGATCTCATAAAACTGATATATAGCCTGATTTTTATAAGTAAATTTAAGAGATTTAATTTTCAAATTTTACTTAACATAGCTATTGTCTGATTTGCTTTTTTCAATCTTTCGTTAAATCCCAATTCTAAAGACCCTGTATTAGAAGTCATAGTTTGTCCAGTGCACCAGCCACCTGTTAAGATACTACTGCTTTAACTGGCCATACAGTACTACATTAGATCCCTCTCTCTGGTTACAGCTAATTTTTCTTTTGCGTAAATATACACCCAATAGTATGGCCTATTCTTTCCACATTCTCCTCTGTCCTCATACACCTGACAACACTCAGATTACCAAACAATTCTTCTTCCTTCAAATGTTTAAACTTTTAACGACTTCACTATGATTGTTCAGTGACTGTTTTCCTCTTGGTAAGGGTAGAAGAGACTCTTTAGCTATGGTAAGCAGCTCTTCTAGGAGAAGCACACTCCAAAATCAAACCATTGTTCTTTAGTCTTCGATAGTGCCATAACCTCTGTACCATGGTCTTCCACTGTCTTGGGGTAGAGTTCTCCTGCTTGAGGGTACACTCGAGCACACAATTCTATCTTATTTCTCTTCATCTTGTTTATGTTTTTACCTTTTTATAGCTTATTTATGAAATGTTTATTTTAATATTGTTACTGATCTTAATACATTACATTTTAATTGTTCATTACTTCTCTAGTAGTTTATTTATTTAATTATTTCCTTTCCTTACTGGGCTATTTTCCCTGTTGGAGGCCTTAGCCTTATATCATCCTGCTTTTCTACCTAAGGGTGTAGCTTAGGAAATAATAATAATAATAATAATAATAAATAATAATCATAATAACAATATTTAAACTATTCTACCTCGTTAATCCTTTCTCCTTCCAATGATATTTTATCATCTATTCTCGTCAACTCTGTGTTCCTTCTATTTATCTTGAGCCCAATCTCCTTCAATATTTCATGCATTCTGGTAATCAAATATTATAAATCCTGTGGTGTTCTGCTAATAAGGATAACATCATCAATATATCCTAGATCAACTAATTTCCTATTACCAATCTAGTCCAATTCTTCTCCACCATCCCCAACTGTTCTACACATTACAAAATCCATGAGCAGGATAAACAACATAAGTGACAACACATTCCCTTGGAGTAATCCATTATTGTTCACTGGAAATTCAATTGAAAGGACTCCACTAACATTAACTTTGTACTTGCTATGCTGACGAACATACTTCATCAAATTTACATATTTGAGAGGAATCAATAACATTGCAGGACTCTGCATAAAATTGGCTGGTACACACTATCAAAGGCATTTTTCATAGTCCACAAATGCCATCAATAGTGGATTTCTATATTCTACACATTGCTGTACAACATGTCTTAAAAGGAAAATTTGGTAAGTAAAACTTCTACCTTTTCCCAAATCCCGTTTGTTCATCTCTCAGCTTTTCATCAATCTTTCTCTCTAGTCTCCCTAGAATAAGCATACTATGTAATTTCATGACAACTGACGTAAGTGTGATGCCTCTGTAATTATTGCAACTAGTCAGATGTGGTTTTTTTTTTTTCTTTTTTTCCACCAACACTCCCATTCATCAAGTTTAGCCTCTTCACGCCACATTCTACAAAATAACTTTAAGTATTCTGGGGATCACTTCATTTTCGGCCAATACCACCTCATCAGTTATTCCATCGTAACCAGGGGCTTTCCCTCTCGAGTTTTTTTAATGATAGCTTCGACTTCCAACACATTGAATTCATTCATGAGCACATCAAGGCCTTCCTTAGTGTCAATTATATCAATCAAATTATTCCCTTCATATCCCCTTTTCATTACCTCACTAAAGTGTTCCATCCAACGTAGCCTTTCTTCATCGTCTGTTGTTATAGCAAATCCATCTCTTTTTGATAGGTATATATAGGTAATCCGTGAATACATAGCTTTGTCAGCCTTATCTTCCTTCTTGTCTATATATTCACTCCAATCATTCCTGACTTTTTTTTTTTTGACCTGACTATCAGTACTGGAAGAGTTAGCATGCTCTACCTTGTAATTATACATTCAACAAACAATTTCTGTCTTTTTCTTCTTTTTATAGTATCCCATGTAACATTTGATATCCATGTCTGCTCTCCGTCTCTTAAAGTTTCAATTACAAAGGTTTCTCGGTGCTCATCTTCTAGAAGCGTAGTTGTATCAAACCTAGGTATTTTATCTACATTTCTGTTGGGTGCTTTTAGTTTTAATTTCATTGTGGCAATAAGGAGCTGATGATCACTACCAATATCTGTATAGCTTCTTACATTTCTCAGAGCGCTCCTTCTCTCTTTATTAACGGCTATGTGATCTATTTAATTTTTGTAATTGCCACATGGTGAAAACCATGTATATTTGTGGATGCCTTTGTGCTGGAAAAGAGTACCACCCATATCAAGATTGT
>NC_090746.1:29652781-29662781 GCF_036898095.1 Palaemon carinicauda | reverse complement strand
GATGTTATTGTGTCAAATGAGTGCTCAGCCGCATGGTCTTTTGAAGTACTAGGTTTACACTCATCTTCACAGGTATTGCCTAATATAGTGTCGGAAACTGGGTCAGAATCAGGCTTACCAACTTCGTCTAATTTCTTTTAATTTGTATCAGTTGCTGTGTTTGTTTCAACTAAACTTGTACTAGTAGTAGGCATTTCCACACTAGTGACACTACTATCAGTATTTTCTCCAATAGCTTCACAACTGTCATTGTCCTTTGCATTTTCGTTGATCACTTCTACTGTTGGGAAAAAGAAACCACTAATTTTTGGAAGCTATGAGGCCTTAATTTCATTTTCTTTTTTCTTTTTCCGCTTTTCACTGCCACTAAGATGTTTTTTGGGAGGCATGATATATCCGATTCACTGTAAATAAAAACTATTATTAATTGAGAAAATTATACTCTGTTATCATCTGATATACAAAAATTCTATTGTTTTTTGGTTGTAAGGTGTTTTTACGTTGCATGGAACCAGTGGTTATTCAGCAACGGGACCAACGGCTTTACGTGACTTCTGAACCACGTCGAGAGTGAACTTCTATCACCAGAAATACACATCTCTCACTCCTCAATGGAATGGCCGAGAATCGAATCTGCAACCACCGAGGTGGGACGCAAACACCATATCGACCACGCCAGTGAGGTGCTATAAAAAAATTTCGATTGATATCATTGTGAAGATATTAATTACATCTTTCTTCAATGCATTGTCTTTCTATTACATTATTTGTATTGTGAGTCAAGTATTAAAATTAAGTTCACAATTCGTAATCAACATAATCTTTCATAAGGTGTAAGATAACTATCAGTTGTAGTCCACTTATAGAAGAATACAATGTAAAACAATCACGAAACACGAAAAACTTCTCTCACTTTTTCCTTTAAATGATCAAACAATATTGGCGGTCACAGGCGGTGACAACTGACAAGCTCTGGTGTACAGAGAGGCCAGGACTTGGACAGGAACATAACGCGTTCAAGCCAAGATCTCATACGGACCTGTAGTGTAAGAACAGTGATATTCCTATGACCTAACCCATAAAGGCCAATATATACATTAACAATATGTAATGTCTTCTCAGTTTCTGTTAATAATCATTTACCAGTATATTGAGGAATTTGAATTTTTTTTTTCCCAAATCACTAAAATATAACAGTAAGCAGTAGCATATTTTCTACTTCTTCTTCTTCTTCTTTTTACGGCCATGGGCCCATATCCCTTGGGTCCCTTGGCTCCCTTTCTGTGACTCTACGTCCATGGGCCCCTTTAATCATTATAGGCCCTGGGCCCGTGGCAGTTTGCCACCTCTGCCACCCTATTGTTACGCCTCTGCCCAGAAGGAAAGTTTGAGTAAACAACAAAATATATATTTCTCGGGATAAGTCTCCGATTCAAAAGATTATTTCGGATTCGAGTATAACAATTTTCAATGACTAGTAAAGGCAGAACAGAGGAATAATAAGTTTCCTTTAATGGATTTGTCAAAACTATTCTTAATTAAATTTCTAAAAATTCAACAATTCATAACTATTACTAGAAGTAATTAATGACACTATAGTTTTACTTTCCCCTACTGTACATCTCCCCCCAACGTTCAGTTTTAATTTTCTTTTCAACGAAAACGTATATTAATCTTGAAACGTTGGTTTCGCATATTTTCGGAGCAAATGAATGTCCCGTAAGTTATTTCTTCCATCAAATGAATTGCATTCTCTACCATTTAAACTGACGCCGTGACTTCTTGATAATTGATGCTGCTAGTACTGGCATAGGAAACTCAACACGTTCTCGCTCTCTATTAACAATAATTTTCCCTAACGCTGGCGTTATTTTATTGAAGCTTGCTGTTAACGTTTTCTTTAAAGTAAAAATTTTTACAGAAAACGTATATTTCCATCCTTGGGGGACTAAGGTATAGTTTCCAAGGGACTGGAGTTTTTGGACTTTTAAACATTTATTTCTAAACGCTTAAAGGCTTTTCTTATGATCATTAACATGCTTGTCAAAACAAGGTAATTTTACATTCAATCCAACCGTACTTGAAAGATTTTACATGCCCTCGTTCTCTATCATCATTCCACGATAAATAATCATCATTATCCCCTCCTACGCCTACTGTATTAACGCAAAAGGCCTAGGTTAGATTTCACCCGTCGTCTTTACCTTGAGCTTTTGATTCAATACTTCTCCATTCATAAGCCTGGGTCTTCAAACTCTTCTAGTGCCTTATGAAGACCAGCTAAACGTTTGGTGAAATATACTCCCTTGGGGAAGTGTGATGAGCATGCCCAAACCATCTCCATCCATCCCTCATTATGATCTTGTCCACATATGACACTTGAGTGATCTCTTTCATAGTTTCATTTCTAATTCTGTCCTGCCATTTAAGTCCCAATATCCTTTTGAGGGCTTTGTTCTCAAATCTACTAATCTATTGAAGACTGTTTCATTAGCTCATGTCCAAATAGTGACACCGATCTCACTAAACTGATGTATAGCCTGATTTTTATATGTAATTTCAGGCAATTTGATTTCCAAATTCTAAATAATCTAGCCATTGTCTGATTTGTTTTTCAAATCTTTCACTAAACTCTAATTCTAAAGCACTGTATTGGAAATCATAGTTCTTAAATACTCAAATGATTCTACCTCATTCATCATTTCTCAACCTCTCTTTCTTTCTTCTATTTATCTTGAGCCCAACCACGTGTGATATTTCATGTATTCTAGTTAGCAATTATTGCAAATCCTGTGGCGTTCTGCTGATAAAGACAGCATCATCAGCATATTCTAAGTCTTCTAATTTCCTATTACCAATCGAGTCCAATCCTTCTCCACCAATTTTCCCAACACCAGCGTTACTTTATTGAAGCTTGGTGTTAACGTTTTCTTTCAAGTTCAAGGTTTTAGAGAAAACGTAAACTTCAATCATTGGGAGACTAAGGAATAAGTTACACGTGTGTCTAAGTTCCACTGGACTGGAGATCTTGGCCGAATAAACATATATCTGTAATCACTTAAAAGATTTTTTTCATAGTAATTGGCGCGCACGTTAAATCAATGTAATTTTACATTAATTAACACAAACATACTTTGGTTAGACTATTATTCAACTTAACCAATTGGCTATTAAAAGCGAACACTGAATAAAATTCGTGAATTTGGACCATATTGAGCGGCAGTGAAGTAGGGAGGCCATTCTGCACAGAAGCCAGGGGCGCAATTGGGGAAAACCTTGTCCTTGCGTTATGAACAAAGTATTACGTGACGGTGGAGAGCAAGATATAAGGAAAGAATAGAGAACGGGTGTAAGTTATGAGGCTAAAAATGGTTTTCAGGTAAAGGGCAATATGGATGCTTGAAAGAACCCAAGTAAAGCCTACAGTGTATAAGATGAGGTGCACTGGCAAGCTCTGGAATTTTTTTCAACAGAAGCATGGACGTTTTTTATCAAAACTTTAAAGAAATGGGTTAATCTGAAATAATTTCTAATATTTCTTTTATAAAGGAGGAGCTTTCCAGCAATTTCTTACATTTTGCTGGCTTCTGTTGTTTCCAAAGACTCTGGATTTATTTTGATGCAAATTTATTACTATTAACATGGGTCAGTATCCAACTGACCTTTGATAAAAGTATTCCGTGGTTAAGTGTGTTTCTTTAAAAAAATAAATGCAATGTGTTTATCTGCTTTTTACATAATCGTATTGGTAAAACTGATATGAAATTCCACAACCAGTGCATTGTCTAGCTGCTTGCTGGACTTAGAGGCATATTAAACTAAATATAATAACGTCATTCAAGTTTAGTACAGACCTTATCATGACGAACTGCTGGGAAATGTTCAGAGTAACTAGACTCGAGGTACCCACTTGAATGTCTAATTAAGAAGGTATTTAAAGGCAATTACTTTGGCCTTAAATAGATATATTGTAAGTAACAAGAAGGTATGATAAATTTCCAGTTTTCAAAAGATGTTTATCCTTTATGATATGTTACATGTCATGGGCGTAGGAGCGTTTTCCTGGTTGGGGGGGGGGGGCTAAAGTTCGAAACGACACTGAAGGCATAGGGGAGTCTCCCCCAGGTAAATGTTATGAGGAAACACCCTCAGATGCGATTTCCTGGCATCTGACAGCATATTGTATCAAAAACAAAATCATATTTTTGGAAGATTTTTATGTGACCAATTCCAATTTTTACACAATAACAATCATAAAATACCAATAGGCCTATATATATATATATATATATATATATATATATATATATATATATATATATATATACACATATATATATGTATACTGTATATATACCGATAGGCCTACTTGGTGAATATACCAAAAATATACTGACGATGTTGATTCTTTGCTACAAACTCATTCGCAATATCGATCAAGTCAAGGCTATCGGTTTTTTCTGAATGACAATGAAGTATCATGCAGTGATTCAATCTTTTCTGAGTCTCTCTACTCCGAAGGTACGTTTTCACTCTTCGCATGGCACTAAAGGCGCGTTCGCTCTGTGCGTTTGATGCTGGCATAACAAGCAACAGCTTAACAACCTTAGTCACTTCAGTAAGAGGAGACAATTTATGGTCACCAAGGCCTTTAATAAACTCAACTATTTCTCGTGGCTTTGCCTGTCTTATTTCAGAAGAACAATGCTGTGAGAGAATAGAGAGCGGTTGTCGCAGACGGTCAACATCAATGTCACCACCATAAAAAGTTGCCACACCATATATATATATATATATATATATATATATATATATATATATATATATATATATATATATATATATACACACACATTCATGCATATGTTTATATGTGCGATATTCGTCCACTACATGTGTCCGCGTGTCATGTTTTCAATTTATTACTGCGTATCAATTATGTAGTTTGTTACTATAATAGTGTTTGGTAATGATGGATAGATTAACATATGTTTGCACGGTATGCACTGGGGGTCAAACATTAAAAGTGGCTTGATTCCCAATATGGGGGCTGGTCTCTGTAGAACTAAGCGAGTGACGAGTGACGGGACTGTGAAACTATGATGCTGGGTACTATAAAAAAACCAATCGGTCGTGGCCGCTGAGACAATATCTGACCCACCGTATAGCGTACTCGTGTCAAAATGATTCAGCCACTTTAAGGAAACATGAACACAGCACTTGGACACGATCCATTCAAAGTGAGAGAAACTGATAAAGCGTAGCCCCTTTATGGCAGATCCTTCCTTTTTGACTAATCTCACAGGATTAACCAAAAGTTAAATCCACTCTCTCTCTCTCTCTCTCTCTCTCTCTCTCTCTCTCTCTCTCTCTCTCTCTCTCTCTCTCTCTCTCTCTCTCTCTCCTGTTAGTCTTGCCGAGCATATATATTTCATAAGGTAAGGTTTTAATTTCTATAATGATAATTGAAACCAAAATTTTTTTTCGAAATTATAATCCCAGCCTATTTGCCAGTTTTATACTAATGTCGAAATAAGACTCTGGCAGATGGTGAGTTTTAAATCTGATTGACATGTACATCTTGGAGGTCACAAGGGTAAATTTATCAGGCAAAGATCAGTGAGCCATGTTTAATCCCCAGAATGATAGATCTTGGAGTATAAAATGTAGTTTTTGAAACTGCATAAGCTATCAAACTTAAACGATTGGAAACTTAAACAACTCGTGGAAACAGTACACAGTGTGCACAAGTATTTCACAATAAAGATAAACAGCGGCCCTTTTACTTATGTAACCAAAGCATATATTCGCACGTCTAGAGCCACAAATGTTACTGAATAACAGTTCGTCGAATAATCATACAAGAAGAATGTGGAAAATCTAATTTTCTACAACAAAGCATCGCCATCGTACTGTGATTGCTCTAGACGACTTCAACAAATATGTTTTAAGAAGAACAGTGTTAAACTTTTATGCACGAAAGGAAATCCCCACTTTTTAAAAAAACATACTGGTGGAAGGTGAAGAAAACATTGTATTCAATGGATGCAAAGAATCTCTAAGGAAAGTCTACATGATATATAAATATAAATATAAATATATATATATATATATATATATATATATATATATATATATATATGTGTGTGTGTGTGTGTGTAGCGCTTAGGATTGTTAAATTGATTTTTTTTTTTTTTTTTTTAGGCTTAAGGACTGGCTATGCAGGTGAAGAACATCTGTATAATGATGAATGAGCACGTCCTGTTTGGGTGGGGAAAAAGACACCTGCCTTCACCACCTGGCCTGCCTGGCTTCACTGCCTCGCCTACAATGGTGCTTGGCTTCACCGCCTGGCCCGCTTGGCTTCACCGCACGGACCACTTGGCTTGACCGCCTGGCCAAAACATGACGCTTGGCTTCACCCCCGGCCCAAAAAAGGCGCTTGGCTTCACCGCCTGGCCTACAATGGCGCTTGGCTTCACAGCCTAACCCAACAATGGTGCTTGGCTTCACCGCCTGGCTCGCTTGGCTTCAGTGCCCGGCTTACAATGGCGCTTGGTTTCACTGCCTGGCCCCCTTGGCTTCAACGCCCGGCAAAAAAAAATGGTGCTTGGCTTCACCACCTGGCCCGCTTGGCTTCACCGCCCAGCAAAACAATGGTGCTTGGCTTCAACACCTGGCCTACAATGGTACTTGGCTTCACCGCCCGGCAAAACAATGGCACTTGGCTTCACTGCCTGGCCCGCTTGGCTTCACCGCCCGGCTTACAATGGCGCTTGGCTTTACCACCCAGCAAAACAATGGCGCTTGGCTTCAACGCCTGGTTCGCTTGGCTTCACCGCCCGGCCCAACAATGGAGCTTGCCTTCACCTCCTGGCCCGCTTGGCTTCGGTGCCCAGCTTACAATGGCACTTGGCTTCACAGCCCGGCTTACAATGGTGCTTGGCTTCACCACTTGGCCCGCTTGGCTTTACCGCCCAGCAAATCAATGGCGCTTGGCTTCATGCCCCGGGCCCAACAATGGCGCTTGGCTTCACCGCCTGGCCTGCTTGGATTCACCGCCTGGCCTGCTTGGCTTCACCGCCAGGCCCTCTAGGCTTTACCGCCCGGCACAACAATGGCACTTGGCTTCACCGTCCGGCCTAAATATGACTCTTGGCTTCACCGCCTGGCAAAACAATGTCCCACGACTTCACCACTGAATTTCAAATGTCATCAGTCAAGACTGACTATTAATAGGCTAATCCGACTCAAATACAAGTCATGACTGACCGCTAATAGGCTAGCTGGAGTGAGGGGAGTTGGCTGAAAGCTATTTCAGAAGGATGGGCAACCTCTGGCGCAGCGGAAAAACCCGTAAGTTCAACACCCAGAAAACTGAAGTAGGTTTCAAATTGCTTTTCTAAGTATTCCAACTCAAATACAAGTCATGACTGACCCCTAGTATGCTAGCTGTAGTGAGGGAAGTTGGCCGAAAGCTATTTCAGTAGGAAGGGCAACCTCTGGCGCGGCGGAAAAACCCGTAAGTTCAATGCCCAGAAAACTGAAGTAGGTTTCAAATTGCTTCTCTAAGTAAACCAACTCAAATACAAGTCATGACTGACCCCTAATAGGCTAGCTGTAGTGAGGGAAGTTGGCCGAAAGCTAATTCAGTAGGAAGGGCAACCTCTGGCGCGGCGGAAAAACTCATAAGTTCAATGCCCAGAAAACTGAAGTAGGTTTCAAATTGCTTCTCTAAGTAATCCAACTCAAATACAAGTCATGACTGACCCCTAATAGGCTAGCTGTAGTGAGGGAAGTTGGCCGAAAGCTATTTCAGTAGGTAGGGCAACCTCTGGCGCGGCGGAAAAACCGGTAAGTTCAATGCCCAGAAAACTGAAGTAGGTTTCAAATTGCTTCTCTAAATAATCCAACTCAAATACAAGTCATGAATGACCCCTAATAGGCTAGCTGTAGTGAGTGAAGTTGGCCGAAAGCTATTTCAGCAGGAAGGGCGACCTCTGGCGCGGCGGAAAAACCTGTAGGTTCAATGCCCAGAAAACTGAAGTAGGTATCAAATTGCTTCTCTAAGTAATCTGACTCAAATACAATTCATGACTGACCCCTAATAGGCTAGCTGTAGTGGGGGAAGTTGGCCGAAAGCTATTTTAGTAGGAAGGGCAACCTCTGGTGCGGCGGAAAAACCCGTTAAGTTCAATGCCCAAAAAACTGAAGTAGGTTTCAAATTGCTTCTCTAAGTAATCCAACTCAAATACAAGTCATGACTGACCCCTAATAGGCTATCTGTAGTGAGGGAAGTTGGCCGAAAGCTATTTCAGTAGGAAGGGCAACCTCTGGCGTGGCAGAAAAACCTGTAGGTTCAATGCCCAGAAAACTGAAGTAGTATTCAAATTGCTTCTCTAAGTAATCCAACTCAAATACAAGTCATGACTGACCCCTAACAGACTAGCTGTAGTGAGTGAAGTTGGCCGAAAGCTATTTCAGTAGGAAGGGCAACCTCTGGCGCGGCGGAAAAACCCGTAAGTTCAATTCCCAGAAAACTGAAGTAGGTTTCAAATTGCTTCCCGTATTCTTCCGACTCAAATATAAGTCATGAATTATCATAATACATTTATGAAGTACTGATGAATTATGAATTGAGATGAAAAGGAAATAAAAAAAAGATGGAAGGAAAAAAGGGTCGTGGGAACCATGCCTGCAATAATGGATGTGGACAAAACCCACCTGATGAGCTCTTTGGTCCGAGCGAAACCCTTATGTATGTCACTTTGGTAGTGGTATGTATGAATTGGTTCATTTTTATATATATATATATATATATATATATATATATATATATATATATATATATATATATATATATGACATATTCACACACACATGGCTTTCTGGTAGAAAGGAGTGTATAATTAGAATCATATTGATGGTTAAGTGTTGGCCTTCAAATGGCGATGCTTACAGCTCCATCTATTATGAGCTGGCCGTAGTTCCTCTCCTTCTGAACAATGTGTGTTCCATCAAATCATTCCGTATGAGAGGGTTTCTGGTCGTGGACATCAATATAGTGTTGGTTTACCCAGAGGAAATATGTGAATCATGACACCCTGAAGATGTACGCAAGTCCACACAAATCGGGGTCAATAAATGAACATTATATTGATATCCACGACGAGAAACCCTCTCATACAGAATGATTTGATGGAACACACATTGTTCAGAAGGAGAGGAATGATGGCCAGCTCATGATAGCTCAAGCTGTAAGCATCACCATTTAAAGGCCAACACTTAACATTCAATGGGATTCTAGTCATACACTCCTTTCAAGATGAAAGCAATAGGGATAATCTCTGTGGTGGCGTACGTGCCTGCTTATGTATCTGAATGTGTATTCATATATATATACACACACACGCACACACACACATACATATATATATATATATATATATATATATATATATATATATATATATATATATAAGTAAATAATCAACAATTATCCTCCTCTTAATCTTAGGATTTATTAAATTTGTAATAGTTTAAATTTCCAATTTTTAGTTTTATATAGAATATATTTTTAAAATATTAAATTATAATTTTTGTAGAACCTCAGACATAAAATGAATCTAAAGTTTATATTAATCTGCAGATTGGTGATGGTGGGAGATTTTTGTCTGATCGCTCACATCAAACCAACCTAGTATGGGTGACCCTGACTAGTATAGCTATGCAATATGTTCTAGCCACTGCAGATTGGTGATGGTGGGAGATTTTCATTTGATCGCTCACAGCAAGCGAACCTATAGTGCATAGAATGGTTTATGTGATAGTCCATATTTCATAATTTCAGATTGGAAGTTGGGAAACTTGTACAGTTTCTGAAAACATTTGACAGATGTTGGAATAAAATTAAGTAGTTTTCAGAATCCAAGTCCTTAAATCCGATAAAGGGTTGTGATGGCCGATGTGGTAACGTCCCTGGCTGCTGAACGCCAGACTG
>NC_090746.1:29615281-29647781 GCF_036898095.1 Palaemon carinicauda | reverse complement strand
CCCAGAGGAAAAGGAACAGAAAAGAGAGGAGGTGGAGAAGGAGAAGGAGAATGTTCAAAAGACATTGGAGGAACGCATCGGTTTCCTGGAAAAAGAACTGGAAGCAGCGTTTGCCGAGATCAGTCTAAGAAAGGAAAAAGAATCGAAATTCTTAGCAGAGAATGAAGAGTTGAGAGCAGAGAATCAACATCTCTCTAAGATTATTGGAACTCTTCAAATCGATAAGAAAATCGAGATGGAAAATTTGGCAACCAAGAATGACGACCTGGAACGAACAAACGAATATCTAAAACAGGAACTCAGCAAAAAGTTGTCCTTGAACAATATAAAAATGAATTAATGGAAAAGGATAAATCAAATATTAAACTCACTGAGAAATTGGAAAAAGTTCGTCAAAACAAAAGGAAACTGGAAAAGTTCGTTGAAAAGAAGATGGAAGTAATTGAGCAGATTTCAGAACAGAGACATGAACTGGAAAAGAGCCTCAATGAGGCAAGGATAAATGATCTGATCAGGAATGGCCGCTACAAATGCCTTTTACAAGAGTTAGAAAGTCACAAGAAAGAACATTTGAATAAATTAAGTGACTTGGAGCAAAAAAATATTCAATTGAGGGAGGAACTGGAAAAACATAAATCTGAAAAGGAGAGTATGGCTTCTATCACCAAGGAGAGAGATAGTCACAAGGAACGTGTCTCCCATCTAAGTTCTAGTAAGGAAATGTCAGAGGGGAGGATCGTCCAATTCACCAAAGAAAATGTTGGTCTGAAGGACGAGCTGCTTGCGGCAAATGAGATCATCCCTTCAATCAAGGAGGAACTTGAAGGGGGAGATAAGAAGAAAGAAAACAGACCTGGAATGAGGAAAGTGGGACTTAACAGGACAAGTTTAGAAATCTCGACCGAGATGGATGTTAAGAATGGTCAGAAGGGAGATGTCCAAAAGGGTGTCAGAGACAATAAAAGTGAGGAAAAAGTAGTCGAGGCACAGAACCAGGATGCCAACGGACGTAAGGCTGAGAAGGAGGAAGTTGGAGGGACATCTGGTGTGGGACAGGTGCTTGGCTGGCTACTAGCCTCAAAAGGCGCTCTCCGTGACACCAACAACCGCCAGGAAGAGCAGAAGCTCCAAAAGGAAACTTCCACGGACGAGGCGAAGGAGGAGGAGGAGAAGCAAGAGGAAGAAAAGATTGCAAAGATAACTACTCGAAAACCTATCGTATTTGACCTGGAACCCGAGAAGCCCAAAAGGGCCATCTCCTCATCCGACAGTAGTCACATCACCTTCCAAGGTGAAAAGGTTAAAGCCACCACCACAAGGGACTAAGGCCTCAACGGGTACGTGACTGTCGACTTGAATGTCCCGAGGAAGTTCCACAGAGCCATATATGGAATGGAAGGAAGGACACTGATGGAAATCACCTGCCAGAGTGGAGTTAGCTTAATAGATATGCCACGAAGGCACGGATATAGTAATTTAATCACCATCAGTGGTACCATTAAGCAGGTTCAATTAGCAGCTGATCATATCGAATGGCTTCTGAGGAGTCTCACTGGTACTTAAATAATTCGATCAGCAAATGGATAAAAAAAAAATTGAAAAAACAAAAAAAAGAAATAAAAAAATAAAACAAAAAAAAAATGAAAAAAAAAATTAAAAAAATCTAAAAATGAACCCCCCCCCCCAAAAAACAGTTTAATTTCAGTTTATTTTGTGAGGGAAAGGAGATTCAGCCGAGTTTTGCCAGGACCAAACCTTCAGATAATTGTGCTCAATCCAATCAGGACAAGTTCGAGATACCACATCCACAGGAAGGAGATCCCCTCCCTCCCACCGGGATCTTTGGACTGACTAGCTTGGATGATGCCTACTGAGGGAAGAAACCCCGCTGATTCTAGTATGCTCTGTAATTTGATGGACGAATACAAGCCGTTTGTCAAGTGTACAAATGGTCGGATATCTAGATCTATTCTTTCGGATATCAACCTTCGGGTGGTTCTGGGGGAATAATCTAGAAGACCGGCTCTGCAGAGGGAACGAGCTAGGCTTCTTCTAGTAGGCAGTCTTGTCCTTAAAGGTTGGACCAAGATAATCAGCTAGTGAAGGAAGCTGCGCCTCTTCGGAGCAGGTCAGTCTGGAAAGGTGTTCTGATATCAAATGGCTGCTGATGAAGGTTGAAGAACTGGGATGAGCTGAGCAAGTTTTGGTCCTTACAATTGGTGAGCTGATGCCCTCACAAAATTCTTCATTTTTTTTAGGCTTAAGGTTTTTTTTTTCAGGTTTAAGGTTCTTTTTTAGGCTTAAGGTTTTTATTTAGGCTTAAGGTTTTTTTTTTTTTTTTTTGGCTTAAGGCTTTTTTTAGGCTTAAGGTTTTTTTTTTTAGGCTTAAGGTTTTTTTTTTTAGGTTTAAGGTTCTTTATTAGGCTTAAGGACTGGCTATGCAGGTGAAGAAACTCTGATAATGATGAATGAGCGTGTCTTGTTTGAGTGGGTAAAATGACGCTTGGCTTCACCGCCCGGCCTACAATGGCACTTGGCTTCACCGCCTGGCCTAAAATGGCACTTGGCTTCATCAACTGGCCTAAAATGGCGCTTAGCTTCACCACCGGGCCCGCTTGGCTTCACCACCTGGCCCGCTTGGCTTCACCGCCTGGCCCGCATGGCTTCACCGCCTGGCCCGCATGGCTTCATCGCCCGGCACAACAATGGCGCTTGGCTTCGTTGCCTGGCCCGCTTGGCTTCACCACCCGGCCTACAATGGCACTTGGCTTCACCGCCCGGCCTAAAATGGCACTTGGCTTCACCGCCTGGCCTAAAATGGCGCTTGGCTTCACCACGTGGCCCGCTTGGCTTCACTGCCCGGCCCAACAATGGCGCTTGGCTTCACCGCTTGGCTTCATCGCCCGGCACAACAATGGTGCTTGGCTTCATCGCCTGGCCCTCTTGGCTTCATCGCCTGGCCCTCTTGGCTTCATCGCCTGGCCCTCTTGGCTTCACCGCCTGGCACAACAATAGCGCTCGGGATTGTTAAATTGATTTTTTTCTTTTTTTTTAGGCTTATGGTTATTTTTTCTTTTTTAAGTTTAATGTTCTTTTTTAGGCTTAAGGACTGGCTATGCAGGTGAAGAAACTCTGATAATGATGAATGAGCGTGTCTTGTTTGAGTGGGTAAAATGACGCTTGGCTTCACCAACTGGCCAAAAATTGACGTTTGGCTTCACTGTACTGCCCACTTGGCTTCGCCGACCAACCCAACAATGGCGCTTGGCTTCACCGCCCGGCCTGCAATGGCACTTGGCTTGATTCACCGCCCTGCCTAAAATGGCGCTTGGCTTCACCACCTGGCCCGCTTGGCTTCATCGCCCGGCACAACAATGGCGCTTGGCTTCATCGCCCGGCACAACAATGGCGCTTGGCTTCATTGCCTGGCCTGCTTGGCTTCATCACCCAGCACAACAATGGCGCTTGGCTTCATCGCCTGGACCGCTTGACTTCACCGCCTGGCCCAACAATAGCGCTAGGATTGTTAAATTGATTTTTTTTTTTTTTTTTTTTAAGCTTAAGGTTTTTTTTTTTTTAGGCTTAAGGGCTGGCCATGCAGGTGAAGAACATCTGTATAATGATGAATGAACGCGTCCTGTTTGGGTGGGGAAAATAACGCTTGGCTTCACCACCTGGCCTGCTTGGCTTCACTGCCTCGCCTACAATGGCGCTTGGCTTCACCGCACGGACAACTTGGCTTAACCGCCCGGCCCAAACGTGACGCTTGGCTTCACCCCCGGCCCAACAATGGCGCTTGGCTTCACCGCCTGGACTACAATGGCGCTTGGCTTCACCGCCTGGACTACAATGGCGCTTGGCTTCACAACTCAACCAAACAATGGTGCTTGGCTTCACCGCCTGACCCGCTTGGCTTCAGTGCCCGGCTTACAATGGCACTTGGTTTCACTGCCTGGCCTGCTCTGCTTCAACACCCGGCAAAACAATGGTGCTTGGCTTCACCACCTGGCCCACTTGGCTTAACCGCCCGACAAAAAAATGGTGCTTGGCTTCAACACCTGGCTTATAATGGCGCTTGGCTTCACCGCCCGGCAAAACAATGGCACCTGGCTTCACTGCCTGGCCCGCTTGGCTTCACCACCCAGCATAAAATGGCGCTTGGCTTCACCACCTGGCCCGCTTGGCTTAACCGCCCAGCAAAACAATGGCGCTTGGCTTCACCGCATGGCCCACTTGGATTCAACTCCTGGCCTAAAAGGGCGCTTGGCTTCACCGCCTGGCCGGCTTGGCTTCACCGCCTGGCCGGCTTGGCCTCACCGCCTGGCTTGCTTGGCTTCACAGCCAGGCTTACAATGGCGCTTGGCTTCACCACCTGGCCCTCTTGGCTTTACCGCCCAGCAAAACAATGGCGCTTGGCCTCACCGCCTGGCTCGCTTGGCTTCATCGCCTGGCCCAACAATGGCGCTTGGCTTCACCGCCTGGCCTGCTTGGCCTCACCGCCTGGCCTGCTTGGCTTCACCGCCCGGCACAACAATGGCGCTTGGCTTCACCGCCTGGCCCGCTTGGCTTCACCGCCCGGCACAACAATGGCGCTTGGCTTCACCGCCTGGCCCGCTTGGCTTCACCGCCCAGCTTACAATGGCGCTTGGCTTCACCGCCTGGCCCGCTTGGCTTTACCGCCCGGCACAACAATGGCGCTTGGCTTCACCGCCTGGCCTGCTTGGCTTCCCCGCCTGGCAAAACAATGGCACTTGGCTTTACCACTTAATTTCAAATGTCATCAGTCACGACTGACTACTAATAGGCTAGCTGGAGTGAGGGAAGTTGGCCGAAAGCTATTTCAGTAGCAAGGGCAACCTCTGGCGGCCGGAAAAACCCGTAAGTTCAATGCCCGAAATGCTGAAGTAGGTTTCAAATTGCTTCTTTAAGTAATCTGACTCAAATACAGGTCATGACTGACCACTAATAGGCTAGCTGGAGTGAGAGAAGTTGGCCGAAAGCTATTTCAGAAGGAAGGGCAACCTCTGGCGCGACGGAAAAACCCGTAAGTTCAATGCCCAAAATGATGAAGTAGATTCCAAATTGTTTCTCTAAGTAATCCGACTCAAATACAAGTCATGACTGACCACTAATAGGCTAGCTGGAGTGAGGGGAGTTGGCTGAAAGCTATTTCAGAAGGAAGGGCAACCTCTGGCGCGGCGGAAAAACCCATAAGTTCAATGCCCAGAAAACTGAAGTAGGTTTCAAATTGCTTCTCTAAGTAATCCAACTCAAATACAAGTCATGACTGACCCCTAATAGGCTAGCTGTAGTGAGGGAAGTTGGCCGAAAGCTATTTCAGTAGGAAGGGCAACCTCTGGCGCGGCGGAAAAACCCATAAGTTCAATGCCCAGAAAACTGAAGTAGGTTTCAAATTGCTTCTCTAAGTAATCCAACTCAAATACAAGTCATGACTGACCCTAATAGGCTAGCTGTAGTGAGGGAAGTTGGCCGAAAGCTATTTCAGTAGGGAGGGCAACCTCTGGCGTGGCGGAAAAACCCGTAATTGCTTCTCTAAGTAATCCAACTAAAATAGAAGTCATGACTGACCCCTAATAGGCTAGCTGTAGTGAGGGAAGTTGGACGAAAGCTATTTCAGTATCAAGGGTAACCTCTGGCGCGGCGGAAAAACCCGTAAGTTCAATGCCCAGAAAACTGAAGTGGGTTTCAAATTGCTTCTCTAAGTAATCCAACTCAAATACAAATCATGACTGACCCCTAATTGACTAGCTGTAGTGAGGGAAGTTGGCCGAAAGCTATTTCAGTAGGAAGGGCAACCTCTGGCGGGGCGGAAAAACCCGTAAGTTCAATGCCCAAAAAGCTGAAGTAGGTTTCAAATTGCTTCTCTAAGTAATCCAACTCAAATACAAGTCATGACTGACCCCTAATAGGCAAGCTATAGTGAGGGAAGTTGGCCGAAAGCTATTTCAGTAGGAAGGGCAACCTCTGGCGCGGCGGAAAAACCCGTAAGTTCAATGCCCAGAAAACTGAAGTAGGTTTCAAATTACTTCTCTAAGTAATCCAACTCAAATACAAGTCATGACTGACCCCTAATAGGGTAGCTGTAGTGAGGGAAGTTGGCCGAAAGCTATTTCAGTAGGAAGGGCAACCTCTGGCGCGGCGGAAAAACCCGTAAGTTCAATGCCCAGAAAACTGAAGTAGGTTTCAAATTGCTTCCCTTATTCTTCCAACTCAAATATAAGTCATGAATTATCATAATACATTTATGAAGTACTGATGAATTATGAACGAGATGAAAAGGAAATAAAAAAAAAGAGGGAAGGAAAAAAGGGTCGTGGGAACCAAGCCTGCAATAATGGATGTGGGCAAAACCCACCTGATGAGCTCTTTGGTCAGAGCGAAACCCTTATGTACGTCACTTTGGTAGTGGTATGTATGAATTGATTAATTTATATATATATATATATATATATATATATATATATATATATATATATATATATATATATAAATATATATATGACATTCACACACACATGGCTTTCTGGTATATGGATAATTGTTGGCCTTCAAATGGCGATGCTTACAGCTTCATCTATTATGAGCTGGCCGTAGTTCCTCTCCTTCTGAACAATGTGTGTTCCATCAAATCATTCCCCGTATGAGAGGGTTTCTGGTCGTGGACATCAATACAGTATAGTGTTGGTTTACCCAGAGGAAATATGTGAATCACAACACCCTGAAGATGTACGCAAGTCCGCAGAAATCGGGGTCAATAAATGAACATTATATTGATATCCACGACGAGAAACCCTCTCATACAGAATTATTTGATGGAACACACATTGTTCAGAAGGAGAGGAACGAAGGCCAGCTCATGATAGCTCAAGCTGTAAGCATCACCATTTAAAGGCCAACACGACATTCAATGGGATTCTAGTCATACACTCCCTTCAAGATGAAAGCAATATGGATAATCTCTGCGGTGGTGTATGTTCCTGCTTATGTGTCTAAGTGTGTACGCACATGTGTAAGTGTGTGTATAGTAAATAATCAACAATTATCCTCTTCTTAATCTAAGGATTTTTGAAATTTGTAATAGTTTAAACTTTAAATTCTTAGTTTTATATCGAATATATTTTTAAAATGTTCAATTATAATTTTTGTAGAACCTCATACATAAAATGAATCTAAAGTTTATATTAATCTGCAGATTGGTGATGGTGGGAGATTTTTGTCTGATCGCTCACATCAAACCAACCTAGTATGGGTGACCCTGACTAGTATAGCTATGCAATATGTTCTAGCCACTGCAGATTGGTGATGGTGGGAGATTTTCATTTGATCGCTCACAGCAAGCGAACCTATAGTGCATAGAATGGTTTATGTGATAGTCCATATTTCATAATTTCAGATTGGAAGTTGGGAAACTTGTACAGTTTCTGAAAACATTTGACAGATGTTGGAATATATTCAGTAGTTTTCAGAATCCAAGTCCTTAGATCCGATAAAGGGTTGTGATGGCCGATGTGGTAACGTCCCTGGCTGCTGAACGCCAGACTGTGGTTCGAGTACCGCTCAAGCTCGTTAGTTTCTTTGGTCCCTGTAACCTCACCATTCTTGAGAGCTAAGGATGGGGGGTTTGGGTGGGGGGAACCTACAGGTCTATCTGCTGAGTCATCAGCAGCCATTGCCTGACCCTCCTTGGTCCTAGCTTTGGATGGGGAGGGGGCTTGGGCGCTGATTATATGCATATACAGCATATAGTCACTCTCTAGGGCATTGTCCTGCTTGATAGGGCAATGTCAACGTCTCTTTCCTCTGTCATCATGAGTGACCTTTAAACCTTTAAATGCCTTCTCTGTCTGTATCTAGAGACATTTGACAGATGTTGGAATGAGATTCAGTTTTCTAAATGAATTCCTTGATTTTTTTACCTTAATGTAGACTTATATATATATATATATATATATATATATATATATATATATATATATATATAATATATATATATATATATATATATATATATATATATATTTATATATATATATATATATATATATATATATATATATAAATATACATATATATATATATATATATATATATATATATATATATTTATATATATATATATATATATATATGTATATATATATACAAAAAAAAGGGTAATCAAGTTTCTATTAAACCAATATATTGGTTTTATTTTCCCATATCAACAAATTTGGAAACCTTACTGCTTAATAGAATTAAAAAAAATCTAAAGAAATAACATCCACTGATAAACTCTATGGAAAACGGCGCCCTTCAGCAACTGCTAAATTCGCTGCCTTCTTTCCAATTTGTCCTTATATTTTCCATCTCATAAGAAGATTTCCTGTGGATTTTTTCCAGTCTAAACACACTCAAAATTCCTTCACAATTTTTCTCAAATTTTATTGCATAAAACACAAACTTAAAATAAGTTTGATGGAGCATATTCATCATCTCTTTCAAAAACATTTTTTTTTTTTTTGCACACATTCGCCATCTCCTTCAAACATGCAAATTAAGCAGTAATTTGCAAGAGGATATTGCAATATCTTGAAATAGACGAGAACAAAAAAGAACTCGAACAAAAAGGGAAAATAAAAGTTAGTCACCAAACTAACTGGGCTCCCCGGCCCCAAATCCCATAATCTAACTCAACTAACTGGATGAAAAACAAAGAGAGAAAAGTCAGTCACAGACATTGCCCCAGCAAGCAGGACAATGCCCTAGAGACTGACCATATATACATAATATGATAAGGGTCCAAGCCCACTCTCCCCCCGCCCCAAGCTAGGGCCACTGAGGGCCAGGCAATGGCTGCTAATGACATAGCAGACAGACCTATAGGCTCCCCCAAACGAGCCTCCCCCACCCTTAGCTCACAAGGATGGTGAGATTGTACCGACCAAAGAAACGACCGAGTTTGAGCGAGACTTGAACCCCAGTCTGGAGATCACCAGTCAGGGAAATTACCACTCAGACCAGTATTTCTTGTTGTGTCAGCAGAATTAGCAGGGACAGCAGTAGCCATTGTTTCAATACCTCTCCTTATAAGACTTCTGTGATTGTTCTGTCGTGTTCAGTGACTGGGACTCTTCCATTGTAGCATTAACCAAGGTCTACAGAGTCCTTGGTGTCAACTTGACCTTAGAATGGTCACGAAATGTTCTACTGTTTGCTAAGTCTTCTTGTGTTTATTCAGACTCTCATTTGACTGTAGTTGCATTTCGTCCTCATCTTAATCACTGGTTTTTAGTTATCTATTTTTGTGTTTCATGTTAATTTATTTACCTTTTCATCTACTTTCATTCATTAATAGAAACTAAACTTTTATCTTTAAATATCGGTTTTTATTTTTTAATATTACCATACAAAAAATATTTGAAATGTTGAATACATTCGAATCGAAACAGAGACCCAATTTGAAATTGGGTAAAAGCTGAAGATACTTCCGGAGGCAATTAAAGGTTTAAAGGTCGCTCATGAATGGTTGGAGTTCTCTTGCTTGAGGGTACACTCGGACACACTATTCTATCTTAGTTCTTCCACTTGTTCTGTTAAAAGTTTTTTTATAGTTTATATAGGTAATATATATTTTAATGTTGTCACTGTTCTTAAAATATTTCATTTTACTTTATTTTATTATTACTATTTATTTATTATTATTTATTTTTCCTTGTTTCCTTTCATCACTGGACTATTTTTCCTGTTGGGGCCCCTGGGCTTATAGCATCCTGCTTTTCCAACTAGGGTTGTAGCTTAGCAAGTAATAACAACAACAACAACAACAACAACAACAACAATAATAATAATAATAATAATAATAAAGTTTTTTAATGTTCAAACCATGTTTATGTGGAATGTTATTTTACTGCCTTGTTACCTGATATTATATCAAGGCTATATTTCCTAAAACAAAAAATTGGGTTTTCAACCATCGTAAAATTTACTCTGTTCTAAATGTTCGATTAGTATGTTGTATTTCATATTAAAAAAAAAAAACTATAATTATAATCAGCCTAATTATTTGTGGAATTCCAGATGAAATTTGACTAATTACAAGTGGAATTCGTCCAATGAATTTCATATGAAATTTGAAAAGTATGAAATTCTTTTAAAGAGACGACTGGCGAAATCTAACCGAGGCCCTTTGCGTCAATAGGCGTAGGAGGAGAGGATGATGATGATGACATGGTTTTTAAGCTACATCAGCAATTGGCCAAAGTAACAGAGCTCTATAAAACTTGGAAATACTTATTTTGATATGTGGCCACAACTAATGAAAATCAATGGAATATATATTTAATTGTAAGAGCCAATTGCCATGCAGATCACATAATGTGCACTCACATATCAAGAGTTCAGGAAAAGATTTAAAAAAAAAAATCTGTGCATGATTTGAAATGTGATGAAGTTGGTGTAGAGATAAAGTTATAAAAACCGACGAAAAAATGCTATATTGATATTATAAAAGACAAAAATAACGCATCTTCCTTTCACGGGAAGTATGACAAAAAAAGCGTCAAGGTTTGTAATAGTCTACCATAAGTATTTCCCGTACAATACATTTTCTGTAAATAATTTTGTTACGTTTTCTATGAGTTCAAAGCATCCTGAACATACAAAGACTATGCTACTGTGCAATATATGGGGCGAACTACAATGAGATCGAATTGTAAAATTATATCGCAATATCAATTTCATTGTTTCTGTTTTTTTTATCCTCAATTTCAGGGGTACACAGAAATCTATATAAATGCCAAAGGGATACAGAAGAACAAAACATTTTTTCGTGGACCTTATCATGGTTCTTATATCTATCACACACTAACTATATATATATATATATATATATATATATATATATATATATATATATATATATATATATATATTTATGCATATATATATAGGCAGAACATATAGACCTAATTAGAATGACAGTTAATAGATGGACAAAATGAATAACAGAATGGGTCCCTAGAGACTGCAAAAGAACCAGGGAAAGGAAGAAAAGACGATGGATTGACGAGCTAAGAAAATTAGCGGGAATAGATTCATAATACTACATTTAACTCTATTTTCGTGGACTCTATTTATAACTGTACTTCCTGTAAAAAATATCCTTGTGTTCTAACATAAGTTTCATCTATTCTTATAGTAAAACCAATCTGTCGTGGCCGCTGAGACGATTTCTGACCCACTGTACAGCGTACTCGTGTCAAAATAATTCAACCACTTTAAGGAAAAATGAACACCGTACTTAGACACAAGCCATCCAAACAGATATCCTTCCTTTTTTCACTAATCTCAGACTCACAGGATTAACCAGAGGTTAAATCCTGGCTCTCTCTCTCTCTCTCTCTCTCTCTCTCTCTCTCTCTCTCTCTCTCTCTCTCTCTCTCTCTCGTTATTCTTGCCGAGCATATATATTTGATAAGGTAAGGTTTTCACTTTTATAATGATAATTAGAACCAACTATATTTTTTTCGAAATTGTAATCACAGATTAAATGCCAGGTTTATCCTATCGTCTTAATAAGACTGGCAGAAGGAAGTTTGAAATCTGATTAACCAGTACATCTTGGAGGTCAAAAAGAAAATTTATCAGGCAAAGATCAGCGAGCCATATTTGAGCTCCTGAATGGTAAACTTTGCAGTCAGTGAACGCAGAGTCTCTAAGGAAATTGCTACATGATATAGAATAGACAGAACGAAGATTAAATTGACTTTTCCTTTAAGACCATTGATTGACGGATGTAACCCGAACACCACATGCACGGAAATATAGGTAGTGAAAGATGAGTATATAACAGGGGCAGAGCAATTTAAGGTTTTGTCTTTAAAGGAATCCCTTTCAGGTTCATTATAAATATTGTTTAAGCATGGTTACCCATGTTAAATATAGGCGTAGGAGTATATATATATATATATATATATATATATATATATATATATATATACATGTGTATATATATATATATACATGTGTATATATATATATATATATATACACTGTATATATATATATATATATAGATATATATATACATATATATGTATATATATGTACATATATATATATATATATATATATATATGTATATGTATATATATATATATATATATATATATATATATATATGTATATATATATACACACACACACACATATATATATATATATACATATATATATATATATATATATATATATATATATATATATATATATATATATATATATATATATATATATATATAGGTAGTAGGTTGGCCAGGGCACCAGCCGCCCGTTTAGATACTACCATTAGAGAGGTATTGGATCCTTTGACTGACCAGACAGTAATGCATTGGATCCCTCTCTCTGGTCACGGCTTATTTTTTCTTTGCCTACACTTACACAGAATAGTCTGGCCTATTCTTTACATATTCTCGTCTTTCCTCATACACCTGACAACAATGAGATACTTAACACTTCTTCACCCAAGGGGTTAATTACTGTACTGCAATTTGTTCAGTGTACTTTCCTCTTGGTAAGGGTAGAAGAGACTCTTTAGCAATGGTAAGCAGCTCTTCTAGGAGAAGGACACTCCAAAATTAAACCACTGTTCTCTAGTCTTGGGTAGTGCCGTAGCCTCTGTACCATGGTCTTCCACTGCCTTGGGTTAGAGTTCCCTTGCTTGAGGGTACACTCAGGCACACTATTCTATCTTTTTTTTTGAAATGGTGTGTTGGGCAGGCTTAATAGAAGGGCCATGGATGCCTGGTGGTTTATCAAGAGGTTGTCTTTTCCTTTTTCTGACTCTTTTTCTTCTCAAAAGCATCCTTACTGTCCTCCCTTCAGTTGAAGTGGCTATCCTGGAGGGTATTTAGCCTTGCATGGTGTATCAGCTCCACCATGTTGACCAGTTTTTCCGACTTTTTACTATAGTCTATGGGTATCATCAATCACTTTATTAATTATTCTGTCAATATTGTTTTTGTTATAATTTTTGTTAATCTAGTTTTTAAGTATGATGTCTCTTTTTAATTCTATTAATTCTTATGCTGTCTGGAGACATTGAGCGAAATCCGGGACCAGTACGTCCTAGATTTCGTCAATGTCGTCTTCTGTATTGCAATATTCGTGGTCTTCATGCAAATATCCAAGACCTTACAGTTGCGTCTAGACAGCATGATATTCTTTTGTGCTCAGAAACTTTGGTTTCTAATATTAGGCACTCATCTGAGCTCCTTATAACTGGTTTTAAGAAGCCAATAATGTTGAAACGTGATGCCATCCCTAGGGCCAGGGGAATGGCGGTGTATATTAGGACCGAGTACCCTGCTTCTCATAAGTCTTGCTATCAATGTGGATGTCATGAGATTCAGGTAATAAAAGTTTGTGGCAGGCATAACAACTTTTATTTGTGTTCGATCTACCGGAATCCAGACATGGATGATTCTATCTTCGATTGTCTTCTTACCATTATGGCTAAGATACAAGAAGATGATAGAAAGGCTTCTTTTGTCTTTGTTGGTGATTCTAATGCTCACCATAGCTAGTGGTTAAGTTCTATCTCTCCTACCGATCGCCATGGCTTAAGAGCTTTAGACTTTGCCTCTGAATCAGGCTGTGAGCAAATCATAAATGAAGCTACTCACAGGTCTGGTAATTGCTTGGACCTCGTATACACTGACTCCCCTGGTGTTATTACTAGTAAGGTTGGTTCTCCAGTCGGGACATCTGATCATGCCTTGATTTCATTATTAGTGAAGACTGAGCAGCCTGTCCCTGATATATCATATTCTTGTAAAATTTATATGAAATCCCAAGCAGACTGGAATGGGATTTTACATGATCTTTTGTGCTTGAATTGGTCACAATTATATAATAAGTGTAGATCCTGTTGTCCCTTTGAATGAGAATCTAGTCAACATAATTGATAGGCGTATCCCTTCTCGTGTGCTAAGGTACCGAGTGAAGGACAAACCGTGGTTCAATGATGATTGTAGACGTGCTTTTTTGGAGAAGCAGGAGCCCTATCAACTTTGGAAGGGTAACAGATCAGATTTGACCTGGAACAACTATACTCAGCTTCGAGCTTTTGCTCAGAGAGTTTATGCCTCAACTGAAAAGGAGTACAATTTAACCATAAAATAAACACTTTCTGGTACAACTCAGGAACATAAACGGTGGTCTACCCTTAAATCTGCACTCTTTGGTGTAGATGCAACAGTTCCTCCTTTACTTAAACCAGATGGCTCAGTCACTCACTGTCCAAAGGAAAAGGCAACCCTTTTGGCTGATGTTTTTGACAGTAAACAGAGTAATGAAAAACTTGAACTTCCTCATTCCTGTTTTCCTGAAGCTAAACTAACTAGTTTAGCTTTTCGATCTCGTGAGATTAAAGCTCTGTTGGTGGACCTTGATGCTTATGGAGGTGTAGACCCAAATGGTATTTTTCCTTTGTTTTTTATAAAGACAGCAGATTTCTTAGCTCCAAAGTTATCTGTTATTTTGCGCAAGTTAGCAAGAAGAGGAGCTTTTAGCACTAGTTGGAGAATTGGTAATGTTACTCCTCTATGTAAATGTGTTTGTGGTAGCTCAAGTCCCACTGATTACCGCCCAATTTCCATAACTCCCATATTATCTAAAGTTTTTGAACGTCTTCTGGCAAAACGTCTTAATAGGTTTGCTGAAGGTAATCATCTACTCCCTAGTTTGCAACTTGGTTTTCGTAAAGGCCTTGGAGCATGTGATGCCCTTCTTATAATCTCCAATGCTGTACAGAAATCCCTTGATTGTGGTCAGGAAGTTCGTATGATTGGCCTTGATTTTAGTGCTGCCTTTGACCGTGTTAATCATGAGGCTCTTGTTTTCAAACTGAAACAGTTGGGAGTGGGTGGGTCGTTTCTTAGCATTATTATTGATTTTTTAAGTAATAGATCTCAAAGAGTTGTTGATGGGCACCATAGTGATTATAGGAATGTGATATCCGGTGTTCCACAGGGTAGTATTCTTGGCCCATTACTTTTCATACTATATACACGTGACATGTGGTTTGGCCTAGAAAACAAGCTTGTTGCATATGCAGATGATGCTACTATCTTTGCATCAATTCCATCCCCTGAATGTAGATCTAGGGTTGGTGAATCCCTTAATAGAGATTTAGCTAGAATTAGTGCATGGTGCAAATTATGGGGTATGAAGTTGAATCCTAACAAAACTCAAAGTATAATTGTAAGTAGGTCAAGGACGGTGGCTCCTCAACATCCGGATCTCAGTATTGATAATGTTTCTTTAAATTTGTATGACTCTTTCAATATTTTAGGTGTGATTCTCGACAGTAAATTTACTTTTGAGAAACATATAAGGTCTGTGTCTTCTTCAATTGCACAAAAAATAGGCTTATTGAGAAAGTCTTTCAAGATTTTCGGTGATCAATCTATTCAGAAGTGTTTTAATTCTTTCATTCTACCTTGTTTTGAGTATTCTTCTTCTGTCCGGTGTTCAGCTGCTGATTCTCATCTTAATTTGTTGGACAGAAACTTACGGTCTATTAAATTTTTTATTCCTGATTTAGATATTAATCTCTGGCACTGGCGTTCAATTAGTTCATTATGCATGTTGCATTAGATTTTTCATAACTCTGACCATCCTTTCCATTCAGATCTCCCTGGACAATTCTATCCTGTTCGTAATACTAGGCAGGCAGTTAATTCTAATAGCCAGGCCTTCTCCATCACGAGGCTCAATACTACGCAGTACTCTAGCTGTGACCAAGTTGTGGAATGATCTTCCTAATCGGGTAGTTGAATCAGTAGAACTTCAAAAGTTCAAAGTTGGAGCAAATGCTTTTTTGTTGACCAGGCGGACATGAGTCTTTTTATAGTTTATTTATGACATATTTGTTTTTGATGTTGTTAATAGTTTATATATGACATGTCTGTTTTGACGTTGTTACTTATTTCAGAATGATTTATTGTTAATTTGTTCTCTTCATTTATTTATTTCTTTATTTCCTTTCCTCACTGGGCTATTTTTCCCTGTTGAAGCCCCTGGGCTTATAGCATCTTGTTTTTCCAACTAGGGTTGTAGCTTGGATAGTAATAATAATAATAATATATATATATACACACACACACACACACATATATATATATATATATATATATATATATATATATATATATATATATATATAAAATACAGTATGTGTGTGTGCCTGCAAGAAAAGAAATTAAGCAAGCTAATACTGTAGCCGATCTTCTGCCAGCAAGTACAGTTGTAAGGAAAGGGTAAAGGAAAGTCAGATACTCGCCCCTGTACAAGTGTTAATCACTTAATCTGTCTTTATTGTTGTTTTCAAAGGTTTTCGACTTGTCTCTAAAGAGTGATTCCTTCAAGGAAAAATGAACTAAATGTTTACGCTCGGACACGAAACCTTCTTAAAAAGAGCTCTTCTCAGCAGCCACCACCGAATGGTTTGACTATAAAATGATACTTACGTGGTGGGGGTGGGGTGGGAGGGTGAGACTGTTCAGAGTTGTTGCCAGAGATGAAATGCATTTACAAAATGTAAATCTGAACGTTTAATAGCATATTTTCAGCAAAAAAGTGGAGATTTCCGGTTCAAAAATCGACACCGTTACCGATGAGAAAAACACATGTTTTTTAAGGTTCTTTTTAGTGCGAGGGGAGAGCGAAGATACAAGCAATATATACACAAAATGAACTATGTACGATTGTGTGACACATGGTTGGTACATGGCTCCCCCACCCTAAAAATGACATATTGAACATGTTAAATATGGAGTGGTAGTAACAAAAACTGCGCAGATTAGCGGCAGTGAGTGGCTGTAGAAGTCGTTGGTTGGGGCGCGAGCGAGTGGTGGATGATGGGTGGCTTTTTTGCCGCTCCGGCTCGTCACAGGGTAGGCATGTGTCCTACGGCATTCATAGGCGTGTGTCTTACAGCATTCATAGGCGTGTGTGTCCTACGGCATTCATAGGCGTGTGTGTCCTACGGCATTCATAGGCGTGTGTCCTACGGTATTCATAGGCGTGTGTCCTACGGCATTCATAGGCGTGTGTGTCCTACAGCATTCATAGGCCTATGGCATTCATAGGCGTGTGTGTCCTACGGCATTCACATCAGCTTCGGTTGAAGTTGAATAGGTGTCTTCTTTGTCACGAGTGGAGGCGTTGATGGAGGTTTTGAAGGTCATGAAGTGGCTGTCCATAAGGGCGTCGGCTTTGGTCATCAAGTCCTTTATGGGTAAACTATCGATATCGGGTAAGGCAGCGCATAGAGGTTTGGGTAAACGGCTTACCCAAAGGGCACGAAGTAGGTTCACATCACGAGGAGATCCGTCCGCGGCAGGTTGCAGGCGAGTGATACTGGTCATTTCCCTGAGGGCAAGTGAAACCCTCTGGTCCCCCAACGGTTGTTGAGAGAGCTGAGAAAGCCTTGCTATTCGGGCGGCTGGCGACGGCGAGTACTGCTGCAGAAGATATGTTTTGAGGGCGTCATAGTAACAGTGAGGGGGGGGGGGGAGGCGGGAGGAGCGAGTCACTCCAAGGTCACCAATGTGACGGGCCGAGAGAAGGTTGTAACTCAAAGACAGGGTGAAAGCAACTGAGAGTTTATTATAGAACACTCTACTTTATATACAAAAACTCAAGGCAACAGGAAATTTCCTGTTAAAAAATCGACACCGTTACCGATGAGAAAAAGACATGTTTTTTCAGGTTCTTTTTAGTGCGAGGGGAGAGCTAAGATACAAGCAATAAATTCACAAAATGAACTATGTACGATCGTGTGACACACGGTTGGTACACTATCCTTCATGATATTGCTACGATTCAATAAACCGTCAAGAAAACAAATTAAGCAATGATAACTAAAACCAACAAGATTTCTAAAGGATATAATGCTAGATCGGGAAAAATTAATCTATAAATATTTACTGGTGAATGCAACCCTTGATGTACACAGCTAAATCCTAACACCATCGTACTGTATTGAAGAAAGTGTGAATAGCCACGAAAAATCAAAAATATCAAACAATCACACTCTAAAGTCTAAACACAGACCTGACACCTCTTATGTACCTTTACGTTACCCAAACATAAAGAAAAAAAAAAAAAAAAAAACACTATTATTAGGCCTGATGACCATCTACATATACGGAGCGAGAGAACACAGAGGTGGTCTCTACTTTTATGCACTTTTAGACACTATTTTCAATAAGGATAATATTGGGAAAAGGGGTGCGCACGATCTACGACCTCGTTTTTATGGCAGGTATACATTATGTATGAAATATTCGTTTATTTGGACGATGAGGGACACATGTACTATATGCACAATGTTTTTCACAATGTTTCGAACCTAAAAGTCAGCTGACTACACTCAAAGGTAGTATTACTTATGTCAGATGTCCCAGTAGCTTCCACAATATAAATAAATAAATATATATACATATATATATATATATATATATATATATATATATATATATATATATATATATACATATAAAATACCATGTTTTCACAAAAGAAAATGTTAGATTGTGTTAATGCATAGGGAAGATCTCTCTCAATCTAACATTCATTGTTCATTCTTTCACTTCATTATAAGGAAAACACCATTAACACAAATCAACACGACCGAGAAGCAATACCGACAATTTAACTGCAACTAAATAAATCCTAAATAGAAAAATTGATGAAGAAATAATAATAAAAAAAAAAACGAATCCCACGTGAGTAAACAGTCTCAAAATTTTCTTCGAGTGAAGATATTATATGAACCAAAAAACTTTGCAGTTAATTAGGAAGATTAAAACTTCTCTAAAAAAAAAAAGCCGTCCCTCGACAAGAGCTGAAAGGCTTACACATACCACTGCAAAATGGCATGAAACGAGTTGCTACAATCTCCTCATATACAGTAGGGTATACCTTTAAATACTAAGTGAAAGTCTAATAATGAATTTATAAAAAGATGAAATCACGGATCACTGTCTAAATAACCATGAAAATAATAAAATAAAGGTTGACGTGAGAGAGAAAAAAATAATTAACTGAAAGCAAAATAAAAAACAGCAGTATCTGCCATAAAATTTCAACATGATTATACATACAGTATATGTATATATATATACATATATATATATATATATACATATATATATATATATATATATATATGTGTGTGTGTGTGTGTGTGTGTATGCGGATTTATGTAGTTCATTATATCTATTTGTGGATACGTGCATGTGTGTATGCAAGAATAATAATCAAATAAAAATACATACTACAACAAACGTGAATCTTTCAACTTACCTTACCTGAATTTCTGGGAGTGAGTAGCGTCATAGTCGGAGCCTCCATGTAGAAGTCCGAACATCTGTAAATACAAGACCTGTTACATCTAATCATATACCTACAGAAAAAAAAAAAAAAACTACTTTTATCAATTTAGTTGCCTTCGTAGCTAATAAATTAAGCCCTTACTTTCTCTGCAAAACACAATTTGGTTACTCAAAACAACAATTAATCATTGAAGGAAAAAGTAAATACTAAATAACTTAAAACCTGGGAGAGTAGAATAAAGTTCACATATGATAAACCATACGGAATTAATAACAAATAAGGAATTCTACATAAATACATATTAGAAGAAAAAAATGCAATTATACTGGAAAAGACAGATAAAACAGTAAAAGAGAGCGGGTTAATCACATGATATACATGGCCACTTGATAACGGATTTCTGCAAGGTGACTAAGAGACCCCTCTAGTTAAATTCTCTCGATATTGTTCTGACCTTGAAAAGGTATACAGAATTTCTCAAGTTCAAGTAGTTAATTGACAATAAAAGCATTTGAATTAATGGCTAGGGATGCGAATCGTTAGATCCCTTTAAAAAAAATTCTGTTAGCACATATTACCAAGCTATCTTGATGTGTAGTTTTAAAGTAAAAATAACGTTATGAAATATCTAAAGCGGTAACTTTGTCTTCACAGAAATTTCAGGACAGTGGTTCCCAACCTTGGGGAAATTTCCCCCAGGGGGAAAATTTGAAGCTTCCAGGGGGGAAATAATTAAATTACCTACTAACAAAAACAAGCAGAAAATGTCCTTATAGTACGAGCGGCTATTTGTTGTTAGCCATTCAATTGTGATATGATCATATCATTTCTCACTGACATGATATTCAAGGGGAGAATTGGAATATCATGCCTATTTCTGAGGCAGGCGAGTGGGCATGAGGGCTGGGCGGGACATGGAGAGGGAAATCTGGATGGTTGAACTGGGTGCAGGGGGGAAATGACAGAAAAAAGGTTGGGAACCACTGTTTTAGGATATGACAGCCTAACCTTTTCATGAATAGAATCATGTAAAGTTAGGATCTTCCTTGGTAGTTTAGATGAAGCTGGTCTGTATAGAACCCAGTCCAAAAACAATTTGGGGTGAGGTAGTGTCAAAATGAGATAAAAGGCAGAGTGAGAACCTCCGCACTTGTTAACTACCGTCAGGCTAAAATATGTTTCGTTGAGTTGTAATTCTAAATTCTTAATCATACACGCATTTTATGATTGCGTCACGGTAATGACAATATCCAGTGTTTTTAGTTTCTCAGGCATAGGTGGCCTCCAAATTTAAATGGTTAAATCGGCCACAAATGTTCATGGTGCAAGCATTTTTTGGCCTCGGTAAACTCAAATGTTTCTTGCTATCTTCCGTACCAAAACCTTTAGTGATGCCTCTGACATACAGCAATATAAGATCTGAGAGCTCTACGTTATCATCCCACTTTAGGCCGAACCACCACCTCTTCCTTCAGTGGCTAAATAACCAGGAAAGCTGAAGAATTTGGACCTTCTGCTAGTTTAATGCATTCACACCGATGACTTAAATTGTGTGGAGATGTGCAAATATTGTGTAAATCCGATGAGGCTTGGCAAAGGGAGGCTTACCGGTTGCACGCATTCCAAAAGGATGACCTAGAGGTGACTTTTAGCTTGTGTATTGCAACTGGATAAAGTTTATTCATGATGTCCTTAGGAATAAAAAAAAAATAATAATCACGATTATACGTGCCATCCTTGCGCATGGGCTAGCTAAGTAATCTCCTGTTTAGTTGTTTGTAATGGCCAATCATCTGAAGATCTGTCTTGGTGACGAGGGTGGCAAATATGAAAACGATTCGACGAAAAAAGTTTTGAGAAAATTGGTTCTCAACTTGTCATATCAATAAAATTTAAGGATAATGGTAACATCTGTAGCCATTTACAATGGTTACGATTATTATAACATTTCAAATAACCAATCAAAATACAAAAAAAAATCGAGGGCAAAAATCTTCAAAACATGAAGTTTCAGATACAAACCTGAAAGTTAAGAATACATTGATCTTAAAAGTTAGTTCTGGCATGATCAGTTAATTCTAAAATGTTGTGGTGCCGAGAAACTTGAGCCGGAGGGACCAGAACCCAGACAGCATTTCCGCCGTTCGCTCGTGGTAATGTATCCGTTCTGATGGAACTTCCGCACTTGCTGACTTAACAGACGCAAACAAATGTGTAGTCTTTTTAGGTACTATGAAAACCATTACGATATGTATTTAATATTGACTAAGTCTTTTAAGGGGATGGAAACGGTTTCTTTCGAATAAAACGTCATAAAGACAAAATAGCCATACAAGCAGACAAATATAACTAGAACTGTTTTTTGAACCTTTGGTTACAGTACTGCAGAGAAAACTTAAAAGCGATTAAAGTCCTACTTTTTTCATAAAACTTTATAAATCAAATGAATGTTAATACTATCGCCAGCTTGTCAATTCAGATAATTTTTCACCATTATGCAATATTTGGACAATATATAACAATACATTTTAAATTCCTAAAACGTTTTACCTTCGAAAGTATTTCTTTTATAATACTTCATCTTAGAAAGCTCAATGAAATTGTCACTATTCACAAAATTGTATCTAATAGCCTTGCTTACTTCACCTTACGTAGCCTAATAGCATTACATGCACATATTGTATATGTGTAAATATATAAATATAATATATATAATATATATATATATATATATATATATATACATATATATATGTACTATATATATATACATATATATATGTAATATATATATATACATATATATATATATATATATATATATATATATATATAATATTAATAAACATATTGTATATTATAATTAACTAAAAAAGTATCTTTAACAGCCTTAATGACATATTAACTTTGTTCATTTCCTCACAGTATTTGGACAATACCCGGCTGGGAAATAAAAAGAAAGTAACTTTACTTCGCAATGGCACGACTCAAACCAGCACACACAAAGTCAAAGCGAGCACACAATTACCCACCATGCTACACGGGAAAACACTTTTTGCCCACGTAATATATATATATATATATATATATATATATATATATATATATATATTTAAATATAAATATATATATATATATATATATATATTTAAATATAAATAAATATATATATATATATATATATATATAAATTTATATATATAGTGTGTGAGCGTGTTAAAATCCAAATTCCTACATAACCTTACAGTCTTCTTCAGTACATTCGTTTTATAAAGTTTTAGGTGCCACTGATATAAGTAAGGATATTTATAAGATTTCAAACTTAAGGAAAAGGCAAAGACAGGATTTATGGTTACTGGTAGTCATCAGGAATAGCTATGGAAATATACTGCATAGGAATGGTGAAATTAAGAGGAGATTGAGACAATATTATGAGCAACTATTGAATACTGAAAATGAGAAAGAGGAGCTGGGAGAAGCACAAAGGGTGGAGGGTCCATTGATGGAGATAGGAAAACAGAAGTGAAGGAGGCATCGAGTAAAATGGAGGATGGTAAAGCACCCGATCTATTAGTTTCAAATTGAAATGGTCAAGATACTAGCTACAGAGGAGGAAGAAAGGATGCTGGATTTATTGAGAGCAATATGGGAGAGGAAACAATGCTACAAGACTGGAAGGAGAGTCTAATGGTATGCATATCTAAGCAGAACGGTGACATCATGAAATGCGGTACCTATAGGGGAATTGAACTAACAGAGCATGGTTTTGAAAGTTTTAAAGGGCACTAGATGAGAGATTGTAAAGATTGGGAAACAGCAGTATGGATTCATGAGGAGGAGAGGGACTGTAAGGAAGTTACAGGAAAACAGACTGGAGAGAAACCAGAAGCCCTTCTGTACTTTTTCAGATTTGGAGAAGGCTTGTAATAGAATACCAAGAGAAGCGATGTTTAAGTACTTTAGGAAGAGGAAAGTCCCGGAGAAGTTGGTTAGAATGGTAGAGATGATTTACAAAAGAGCAGGGACAAAAGTAAACTAGAAAAACACTCAATAGTGCAGGCCTCTGCCACGTTAGCTTATTTCTTGAAACCAGCTTGCCTTTCCTAGAATCAATTTAGACCTTAGGCGTATTTGAAGTGTGTGTGACAACCATGTGTGAACTTGGGGTTTAGGTTAGGGTTAATTCCGTCGACCTTTTGCTCGTTATTGACCTCGACCTTTAACCTAGGACTTCTAAAATTGAATTACTTCCACGTCTTTCACTACTCTATGAGTAAAATTGTGGCCAGGAAGTTGTTCACAAACAAACAGACAACCAAACAGGGGTGAAAACACACCCTCCTCCCAACTTCGTTGGCGGAGGTAATAACAGTTGTTGGAGAAACAGAACCCTTTGAAGTTATTGTTGGATTACACCAGGGGTCAGCATTAAGCTCGTTTTCATTAATTTTGTTCTTGGATGTATTAAGTGAAGGGATCTGAAATGAAGAGTTGCGAGAGTTGCTAAAGGCAGATGATTTGGAGATTACTGCTGAAAATGAGGAAGAATTACAGAGAAGGGTGGTGAAGTGGTAAACACCTTGGAAAGGGGTGGTTTGGGGGTAAATGTGGGTAAGACTGAAGCTATGGTGAGAAGTAATGAAGGTAAGGACAGGGTAGCCATACATGAAAGTAGAGGAGCAGTTATAGTAGAACAATTTAGATACTTGAGATCTACTATAAATCAGGAGGAAGGGTGTGAGGCTGAAGTTGAAAATATGATAAAAGCAGCATGGGAAAAGTGGAGGGAGATAGCAGGAGTGGTGTGTGATAAGAAAATGACACCCAAGGTAAAAGTCAAGATCTATAGCACAGTAATAAGACCAGTGTTAAAGTAGGGATCGGAACTGTGTGCTTTAAGAAGAAAAGAGGAAGCAAAGCTTGAAAGAGAAATGAGAATGCTGAAGTCGATTATGGGAATATCACTACTTGAAAGACTGGTAAATGATGAAATAAGAAGAATGGCAGGTGTCGTAAAGATTATAAAAAATAGTGTTACGATTGAGATGTTGTGGGCATGTGTTGGGGATGGATTGAGGAGGGCTTAGGAGGAACCTGTTAGGGGGAGAAGATCAAAAGGGAGTCATATAAATAGATGGCGAGATAAGGTGAATGTTGATATGGAGAGAAGAGGTTCCGTGGAAGAGGATGCCTTTGATAGAAAGCATTGGAGAGGGCGAATTAGGCAACCGACCCATTAATGTAGGGATAATGGTGGGAAGGAAGAAGATTTAAGTTTATATATATGAAAGCAAACTAAGTAGAGGATATTCTAATAACACGTAAGAAATAGAAATAGAAGTGGGCAGGACATATAAGAATGACAGATAATAGTTGGACAAAACGAATGAAAAAATGGGTCCCTAGAGATTGCAAACAAAGCAGGGGAAGGACGATATGTCGATGTATTGGTCACGTTCTAGGCATTAAACTTGTATTTTCAATATCCACAATGACCTCTTTGACTTTCTCGACTTCTTCGCTCTCTTTTGCGGACAAGTTCATTACCGTAAGCTAATATCAGCAGGAAATATCCGAAAGGAACTTTTTATCTTATTGTGTCAGGACTTGAATTCACATGCGAGAGGCCTAAACCAGAAAGCATTTACTCGGAATTTTACAAAGATAAGATTATAAGTTCACCTGATGCGTCTACATAGCAGTCAAATTGGGCTACAATTTACAATAAGACTTAACTGACCCATCTACACCATCAAACCATAGTATTTTATGCAGGTACGGTAATTTAAATAGGTATTTGGATGAAAATTTAACGGAAAAAGGTAAGAAGAAATTAGAGGCGAGTCAAAGAATATGTGAAACCAGAAAGGGAACTGAATTGCCCATAAAAGCCAAGGTGGGAATGTATGATTGCATGGTTTAATCCACCTTCTTGTATGTAAGTAAAGGAAAAGATTGAAGCTGTTGAATTGTTATGATTACATAGCATACGTGGCGTACAAAAGGGTGAGCAGTGTACATTAATACATGTAGACGTCATTAAAAGATTAAGAGAAAAAATAATTGGATAAAAGTATTTTTGAATAGTTTGGTTATGTAAAAATAATAGATAGTAGGTTGGTAAAATGCTTAGAATTCACATGTATAGGTAGCACAAGAGGAGATGAAGACCTAGATATGGTTGAATAGATAGTGAGGAATAGGTATTGGAAAAAAGGGGGGTGGAAGAGCTTGGATATCCAAGAAATGGGAGCGTGCGTGCAAAATCCTGCAAAATTGTGCATTGGCTGCTTAGGCACTCCACTGGGGAGCCACTGTATTTTAGTACAATGGTTTCAACCACAATTCAGCAGTGAATGAGTGAAAGTTGTTTTTGTCTTGAGCTACATGCTGTTAGGGGAAATGGTTTAATAAAATATATTTAATTAAATCATTTTATAATCAGAAGTATTGATTTAAAAGCTCAATATAGAGACGACTAGTGAAATCTAATCGAGGTTCTTTGCGTCAATAGGCGTAGGAGATAATGATGATGATGATGATAATGATTGTTTTCGTCAATTACACATGATTCATACTGTCAAATACTGCGCGACAAATTGTTTACCATATCAAATTCCTTCCGCCTGAGCAGTACAAACTCAACCAACCAGGCTATTAAGATGTTTGAGCGAGGTGTGTGCGAGTAATTACATAATGTAAATAAAAAATAAGAGTAAACTGCCATATAAGTCCTTACGGTGCAAAAGACTCCTTACAAAGGGCACGATATTCCTTCGACATTCTGGCATTTCAGAAAGAAAATACTCTCAGAACTTTGGATCTTATGGAGATATATTAGTCCATGGATACAAATTCTGAATAATTTTCCTACCCAGCTGACTATGAATGATTTTCCCATCTATAAATACCTTAATTATTACTTTTACCATGGCTAGCTAATTATCGATTTTGATGATCAATTGGATAAAAGGGAGAATAAACTTGGACAAACGTTGTAAATACAGTGTAGGTCATTATTCAAAGTAAAATATGTATAATGAACTCTTGAGTAAGAAGCAGTTCAGCTGAACTATATCAATCTCAAACCAAGACAAAGAGTAAAACTAGGCATTAGGGTCTGTGACAACTTAACTATACAAAAACATGTATGTAAGTAGGGCTTACATCATGTTAATACATTAGGTGTTCCAATTTCTGCTTAATTACCAAATATATTATCTAATGATTACTCTGAATAAATATATTTTGAGACAATGCTGAACACAGCCAAGGAATTCAAAAACACTTTACGAAATGACTAGAATACATAGACCTAGTTCTATCCCACAGAGTACAAAGACCATGGTGTAATATGGTAAAAAGTTTACTTTCAGCCTGAAACACTGAGAGATGGTCACCCATACCGCATTTAAATAAATAAAAAAAAAAAAAAACTGTACTTGAGATATTTATCAAAACCAAAAAAAAAAAGAATTGTCTGACCTAAAAAAAGTCCATATCAAATTATATCGGGAGAAAATGTCTATATAACAACACAATGTCTGTGAAACTTTTCTTTCAAGTTTCCTTGATCATTGCAGTAAAACCTTTACCGGTCTAGTTAGGCTAAGCAAGGTTTGATGAGGATGGGGGACTACAGGTTATATGAAGATGGAATTGATGCTTAAAAACATGTACTATAATTTATCAGCATTGAAAATATTAAACAGCTATGGATAGGAAAGGTTTCAGCTGAAATACATATAAAAATATGCGAAGAGCAAACTAAAAATGCACCTGTTGGTGTTTTTTTTAAATGAGCAACAAACCTCATCTCAGATCTCAGGTTTGTTTGGTTAACCCTAGTAATGAATGTGATTCTGGTCTTATCGCAAGACATAGTTTGGAACAGCTTTCTTAAAGAAAGGGAAGCCTAGCTAATATAACGTGCTGAGCGATAATATCATCGCAATTAAATTCTCACAGGTCTGTGAGCCTTCAGCAAAATGGTCACTGGTTTCGAAGAGGGTCACTGACAATCATCGAGTCTCCTGATGCGACCATGAAAAATATACACCTAATGAGTCATCCTTTACCTAATTTGTCTAAATTCGAATATCCACGATGTTAAAAACTAATAAGAACAATATATCAAGACGTCTATATATTGTGCATAAGAAAACTCATCATTCTCCGTAATGGAGACATTCTGGTAAAGGAGCTGAATTTCCCTCTATCCTAGGGAATGGGGTTATGTGAACAACCTAAGAAATTCAAAACTCAAGACTCGATCATTTAGGCCTACAAATATCTAGTAGCCTTTTCAGGATTGTTGACAATATGGCTGAGACCAATTAGATCCACTACTATTCAGGCTTCTAGAGCAAGAGGTAATCTAAAAGTATTTGCATGAAAGCTTGGTATCGAATCCGCATGTGTTAAATTCTGGGTTCCCATATTTTTCAACTTAACAAAGGCAATTCCACTTCCACTTTTAATCAATATTCATTCCCAAACGAGGTCCAGATATCAAATTCCTGCTGAGTTCTGTTGCACTCTAGTTATACCTTGCAGTTGCAAACTTGCATGACTCCTGTTGTGCAGTAGTTTAGAAACAGCCATACTAAAGTTTGTGCATCTTTACCTCATGTACATAGCTTTCTTAATGAATGCAAAACCAATTAGGTAAAACATTCGATATGACTGTATACGTGGTACACCCATTTTACCTATCCATTCTCCAGATATGACTTCATCACTATCTATGGCAAACAGCAATTCCTTCCACAAAGCTTGAAATTCTGAGACTTGTGAAGCATAACAGAGTTGACAGAGGCATATGGAAAATTTAACTACATTTAATACTTTTAAACGAGAGAGAGAGAGAGAGAGAGAGAGGAGAGAGAGAGAGAGAGAGAGAGAGAGAGAGAGAGAGAGAATATTCTATCAATAATAATCGGCATCTGCCCATACATTTGATACTCTTACTTAAACGAGGAGAGAGAGAGAGAGAGAGAGAGAGAGAGAGAGAGAGAGAGAGAGAGAGAGAGAGAGAGAGAGAGAGAGAGCATCTTCTACTAACAAAAGTCAGAATCTGTCCATACATTTAATTCTTTTACTTAAACGAGAGAGAGAGAGAGAGAGAGAGAGAGAGAGAGAGAGAGAGAGAGAGAGAGAGAGAGAGAGAGAGGAGAGAGAGAGAGAGAGAGAGAAAAATATTCTATCAATAATACTCAGCATCTGCCATTACATTTAATAATCTTAAACGAGAGAGAGAGAGAGAGAGAGAGAGAGAGAGAGAGAGAGAGAGAGAGAGAGAGAGAGAGAGAGAGAGAGAGAGAGAGAGAGAGAGCATCTTTTATCAATAAAAATCAGCATCTGCCCATATATTTAATACTCTTAATTAAACGAGAGAGAGAGAGAGAGAGAGAGAGAGAGAGAGAGAGAGAGAGAGAGAGAGAGAGAGAGAGAGAGAGCATCTTCTATCAATAAAAATCAGCATCTGTCCATACATTTTAATATTTTTACTTTAGAGAGAGAGAGAGAGAGAGAGAGAGAGAGAGAGAGAGAGAGAGAGAGAGAGAGAGAGAGAGAGAGAGAGAGAGAGAGAGAGCATCTTCTATCAATAAAAATCAGCATCTGTCCATACATTTAATGTTTTTACTTTAAAGAGAGAGAGAGAGAGAGAGAGGAGAGAGAGAGAGAGAGAGAGAGAGAGAGAGAGAGAGAGAGAGAGCATCTTCTATAAAAAAAAAATCAGCATCTGTCCATACATTTAACTTTTACTTAAACGAGAGAGAGAGAGAGAGAGAGAGAGAGAGAGAGAGAGAGAGAGAGAGAGAGAGAGAGAGAGAGAGAGAGAGAGAGAGAGAGGGAGAGAGAGAGAGCATCTTTTATATCAATAAACAAAACAGCATCTGTCCATACATTTAATACTTTCACTTAAACGAGAGAGAGAGAGAGAGGAGAGAGAGAGAGAGAGAGAGAGAGAGAGGATGAGAGAGAGAGAGAGAGAGAGAGAGAGAGCATCTTTTATAAAAAAAAATCAGCATCTGTCCATACATTTAACTTTTACTTAAACGAGAGAGAGAGAGAGAGAGAGAAGAGAGAGAGGAGCGAGAGAGATGAGAGAGAGAGAGGAGAGAGAGAGAGAGAGAGAGAGAGAGAGAGAGAGCCTCTTTTATCAATAAAAAACAGCATCTCTCCATACATTTAATACTTTCACTTAAACGAGAGAGAGAGAGAGAGAGAGAGAGAGAGGAGAGAGAGAGAGAGAGAGAGAGAGAGAGAGAGAGAGAGAGAGAGAGAGCATCTTTAATCAATAAAAAAAAACAGCATCAGTTCATACATTAAATACTTGCACTTAAACGAGAGAGAGAGAGAGAGAGAGAGAGAGAGAGAGAGGAGAGAGAGGAGAGAGAGAGAGAGAGAGAGAGAGCATCTTTAATCAATAAAAAAACAGCATCAGTTCATACATTTAATACTTGCACTTAAACGAGAGAGAGAGAGAGAGAGAGAGAGAGAGAGAGAGAGAGAGAGAGAGAGAGAGAGAGAGAGAGAGAGAGAGCATCTTTAATCAATAAAAAACAGCATCAGTTCATACATTTAATACTTGCACTTAAACGAGAGAGAGAGAGAGAGAGGAGAGAGAGAGAGAGGAGAGAGAGAGATGAGAGAGAGAGAGAGAGAGAGAGAGAGAGAGAGAGAGCATTTCCTATCAATAAAAATCAGCATCTTCCCATTACTACCTCATAGAAAAGGTGATTCTATAATCATTTCAACTGTAAATGAAAAAAGTAGTAATTTTTACAGGATTAAAATTCAAATGTACAGTAAATTTTACTCGTATTGTAAAATTGACAACAGGGTAGCACATTATTTAACTTTGTCATTGTAAAGCCTTATGCTTGAGTTTCAGACAATGTTTATAATCTTTCTTAAGATAGACACTTTACGAACACACAAATTTGATTTTTTTTGCGAGAGAGAGAGAGAGAGAGAGAGAGAGAGAGAGAGAGAGAGAGAGAGAGAGAGAGAGAGAGAGACCGTTTTCACCTTGGTTTAAAAGTTAAGCGTGGTATTTTCTTTTAGTGAGTTAAGGATAGGAATCGATTTTAGATATTGTTAGTCTCCGCTCTTTCATATCAATCCCATCTTTACCTATTATTCATGTCTTTCTAATACAGTATTATACGATCAAGTATCTAGCGACATCTGTTTCAAAGATCTCACATGTAAAATTTAATTATGAAAAACATGTAAATCACCTAATCATAGAGTCAAATTTGCTTAATTTTCACTACTACATTGATCTCTGTCTTGAGGAATTTTGTAAGTTCTCTTTTAATAGATAGCAGTTTATAATCAAAAGTGGAATGTTGGTAAATTTCAGATATTATTTCATGATATCCACCACACCCACGCGGATCTGACCAATGAGAGAACACATGGGTGGAGCCAACGTTCTTTGCTGAGCCAATGAGGTACCGCTGTTTCGCACCTGCGATCCTTAAAAAATCATTGGTCTCAACAGTCAAATGCCTCTGGTCTGGCGATATCGTGAGACCCCAGTGTACAGGTAAGGTGAAAAGAAGAGGGATATGCGACCAACCTCAGTCCATCGTTATATTATACTTTTTAGATAATACCTGTCCTCATTTATTCATTCAGTAAGAATTATCAGCTATCTGCAAGTGCTGTGGATCCCTAAAGCTGAAGTCCTCCAAACTTCTTGACTTGCAACATTTTAGTACACTGTATGTTGACTACACGGAAAAGTCGAATTCCTACCTAACTTTATGGAGTACGCCATACGACTTTCGCTTTGAAAATAAGTAATTTATTTCAAGTTGTGTTTTATTTGACACGGTACATCCTATATAATATATGCTTAAAATATCAAAACAACTAAAATGTAAGAAAAAAAATCACTAACTCGTGAATATCTGGACATTAAGATAACTAATAAAATCTTGTCACGATTATGGCTGTGTAATATCTTACCTACATAATGTTACATTCCATTGAAAATTGCAAAACACAAAAAAACACTGCATTATCTATAAAAAGAAAAAAGATAGCAATGACTTCTTTTGCATAGACAAACTGTATTAAAAAGTAGTCTTCACGTCCACACAATCCATTTTGCATCACGTTGCCATTCCATGGTGTTATTCTTTCTGGGTATTGCTATCAATGCTCTATTCTAACATGTATCCCAAATAACAATAAATATCTTCCTCTTGTTACTTGAAGGATGATTGTAAACCCCACTTTTCACTAACTATAGTAGTCTACATGATCAACCCCGATAGGGATCTGTCGAGACACTGGCTTTCTGGGTGCATTGCTGGCAGTGCCAAGCGTTCTTTCAAGCTGTATAACTTATGGTCTTTACTTGTCATCTTCATTTGATCTTTTACATATTAGCTGATACTTGTTTTAAAAATAAACCTTATTTTTACGCTACAAACGATGTTACATAAAAGCATTACCTGTACACCTCTATATGAACATTTCCTACGTTATGAGCCTTAAATAAGGTCTTATCTGTCACTAAAGCTTTAATTTCTTTTGCCCAATACTAATAGCTCTTCATTTCTCTTAATATCATTCTATTCCCACAATCATCTCCTGTCTAGGATTCTGTCTAAATTATCATAACAATTCATTTTTTATTCATCACTTACTCTTTCAAACTCCATATCTTAACCCTAGCCCATCATTTCATCCACTCGTACTAATATGCTCGCGTTACTTATTCTTGTTATAAAGTACTTAAAGAAACTTTTTTCCCCACTACTTCTCCAACCAGCACAGGTATCTCCCTACGCTTATTCATCAAATATTGATCCAGTATAAAACATTAATTCATGAACTTACATTTCCGTCTTATCTTTATTAAATTTTGAATTGGTTAAATAACATAGGAAACACTTGTCAGATTCGCATTATTTCCAGGAAACTGTGGATCCAACAATCAATCCTCTTCTAAATACATTTCCCCAAGTCTTTCCACTCTCATACACTTTGGGAACTGCACACCTATACCAATATTATTATTATTATTATTATTATTGTTGTTATTATTATTATTATTATTATCATTATTATTATT
>NC_090746.1:29600281-29612781 GCF_036898095.1 Palaemon carinicauda | reverse complement strand
AAATAAATATCTACATGGTAAAACCAATGGAAAGCAGAAAACCTTAGGCAAAGGTATAAAAATCCGGATTGATTTTACATAAAATATATTTACTGAAGTCACCTGTGTAACGAAAGAATGTTGAAACTCATCATTTGTTTTCATTGTGTCAGAAATCATATTACAGTTCATAAACATTACAGCAGATGTGCATTGTGGAATGTTTACTGGAAATGAGTAAGAGAAGAGGGAACTTCATCGGAATAATCTATCTAGTCAGTATCATAAATTTCCTCCTCAGGACTGGATAACAATATGAAATCATGCTCATCGAATTAATAGTGTGGTTTATGTGGACGATTGATTCACATATTTTTCATTAAATGTGTAAGTATGGATGGGGCGATGTGTGGAATGATAAATGGCAATACCATTATTTTTGCAAGTGTTTACGAGTTGTTCGCATGGCAGATTATCATAAATTGGACTTGCTTTCGCGTAACCTGATGCGTGACAGAAATCGATTTCTTCCCATATTTTCGAGAGTGGCGATTCAAGAGCAACAACACTATACCATGTAGATAAAAAGCGTTAATCTAAAGAAACAACTGTAAAGCCTAGCTATTACTATTCATATAATGTTAACTGAATAAATCTATTTCCTAAAAACTCCTCATTGATACTCAAATGCTGGTAAGATGGATCTAGATGTGTCAGCTAAACACTATTTCTAAGATTATGATGATGATGACTATCATTATACTATAAAAAGTGAAGAATCCTGTTTAGAATTATAAACAAATATTTTCTTTTTATATTTTCAAATTATTTATATATATATATATATATATATATATATATATATAATTTGAAATTTTCAAATTATTTATATATATATATATATATAATTTGAAAATATAAAAAGAAAATATTTGTTTATAATTCTAAACGGGATTCTTCACTTTTTATAGTATAATGATAGTCATCATCATCATAATCTTAGAAATATATATATATATATATATATATATATATATATATATATATATATATATATATATATATATATGAAAAACGTCTAAATGATCAAAATTACTATAAATGATATATATATATATATATATATATATATATATATATACTTATATATATACATATATATACACATATATACATATACATATATATATATACACACATATATACACATATATATACATACACACACATATATATATTTATATACATATACACACACGCATATATATACACATATACATATATACATATACAATATATACCTATATATACATATGTATACACATGTATATATATATATATATATATATATATATATATATATATATATATATATATATATATATATATATATGACACTTTATCAGGCATTACCATAATTAAATTTTCTATCATTACTACTACTACTAAATAAGCTGCAGCCCTTGTTGGAAAACATTATATTGTTCATAATGCCAAATAAATAAGTGCAATCATGTCTACAAGACAAAATCTATATGTGATATTATCATTTACACAAATGATACTTATAAATAATCAAAACAAATCACTCCATGGCTGTCGCATCAATATCATCACCTTTTGCTGGCAATAGACATGTTTTATTAGTGGCTAGAAAATTGTGACTGAAGCCGAATGTAGTATAAGATTGTTAAAAAAAATCAAATTTAGTTTTACCAATTCAAAGTGAAGAAAGAATCTAAGCATGGTTTATAACCAGATAATCAATTGAGTTTTTGTTTTCCTAAAACCCACACCCACATATAACCCACTGCCCCAGCTACTGGTCCATAGCAGTCTACTGTTATGCTGCTAACAATTGCATTATGATAGAAAAATAATAACTGGAAGAAGGTGTACCATCTGCGTGCTGCACCATTATAGTTTCAAGGCAAATGTTAGTATTATTTGAGTCGGCTGAAATTATAACACAAGATGCCAGTAACCGACCATGTAGTACGTCACATGATGATAGGTATATACTTGACTCTGACAGCGGTCTCAAGCTCAATAAGTATGTTATCGTAGAGACGTTTATCTTTAACCACGTCATATCGACATTGAAATTGAACATTCTTAGACCCATATTCACTGTAGAGGTAATTAAATTCAAAATAGCATCTTAAGAACCCCAAAGTTACATATCATGCTAACTGTTGATCAAGCAGCAAAATTATAGATTCAGGCACTATAACATTTTCAGCAGCTTCAAATAGCACTGAAAAATGACAACGTGTCTACAATTATTACTAGCAATAATTGTTCTATAATTTAAAATAGCAACAACATTAAATACTCCACTCACAGAAAACATGCTTAGAAACAACTACATTATAACATTTGGTTAGGCACCTGATAGGGTTTTAATCAACAGTTAAGCAGATAGCACAGAGAGTAACTTAGTAAGAACTAAGTGGCTTAAGTTATGGTAGAGAGTTCATGAATACTCTTTGTAATGAGACAGCTCTAAAGTAAGTTTAAAGAGTAAAAGTAAACAAGAGGGCCATGAGTCATACTGATTACCAGAACTACCTTGCTACTCTTCCAGTCATATGTTAAAGGAACTTCTTCACGTAACCCTGTTATTGTTAAGAGGAAGATTTTAAAGCGTTTCTTAAAGTATTCTCAAGTAAAACTTCTATTACGAGCCCCTCAAAGCCTTAGGAGCAATAGGTTGATCAAATCTATATGTTTTTCATACAATGTCTAATTAGAAAATTCTGACCCCATTGAATCTCATGGTCACACATGCCATTGATGAACACACTTCAATTCAACCTGCACAAGGATACCATTATACAAGACATTTTCTCTTTTCTTGTTAAGTAGCAACAGATGCTTTGTGGCCAGTTTCATATACACTAATCTAGCAGTTCTGGAATCCAAATTGTAAAAACAGACATTGAACATTCAAAAGTATATACTGTAGGCACAGAAAGACATAATATAAACAAGAAAGATCACTTGCGCTTCTAGCTAAGTTGAATCAAAGAAAGATGGCATAATATGTTGCAATTTGGTGTAGCGTATATATGATAATTTAAAAAAAAAGTGTTGGAAATGCTAGTGAATAGAAGCCATGGTAATTCAAGATTGAAATCTGTCATAAATGATGGAAGAATGGAGGTGGTTATTAATAAATACTCCAGATTATGATGGGATAAGAGAACAGGAAGTCAGAAATAGATGAATGAAGGAAATGCAACCAAAAACAAAATGAAGAGAAGGCTTTCTGAATATGTAAATAAAATAAATAGAAATAATAATAGGGTAAAGAGTAATAAGAACATGAAAAGGTCATTCTGGAAAGAAGTTTTCTTAAACCCTCAAAAATACCAGACGTCGTTTATTCGAACAGAATTTAATTCATAATTTTACCACTTCTCGAATTATCATATAATACAAAAAAGGTGGTATTTAAACAAATTATCTATATTAGATCGCACAATTTCGAGTAAAGAAGAGATGCGATAAAGGTTTTACTGATATTCAACAAAGCCATTACAATGTCTATTAGGGTTTAATATTATAATCTGACGGTGCATGTTCAACGAAGCTTGATTTTAACTTAATGACGAGAGAGAGAGAGAGAGAGAGAGAGAGAGAGAGAGAGAGAGAGAGAGAGAGAGAGAGAGAATGATATCTTGCTATCTATGACCCTCCAATGAAATAAGAAATGCGAAAAGAAATGGTGGAAATCTTGAATCATTTATCAAAAATGTTTGTTTTCTGTGTTACCAAAGGGATAGCGAAGAGTCCCAATGAATAGAAGCCCAATATCATCAATCATCACACAGACGGTATCTCTCTCTCTCTCTCTCTCTCTCTCTCTCTCTCTCTCTCACGTGTGCACACATTAGAATTATGAAGCCTCGCTACATCGTATACTAAACAAAATTTGCAATTCAAATTAATCAAACCATATACTCTGGTTATTCCAAAGTTGTTACTAATGGCAAAATACCACGTGCTTAATTTGAGCCGAGTTTCATGGTCCGTAATCTTCATATCTTCAAAGATGTTATTTGATACTACTACCTATCACCATTAACGCAGCTATATGATGATAATTTGACGTTATAACAAAAAGGAAGGACACAATTATAAATGAAAATGCAGAGACAAGAATTAATTGTTATGGACAAACCTCTAGAGATTTTTAATGAATATACGTACTTAGGACATACAGTAAGCGTTCCCGAGGACGTGAGATCCGAATTAATTGAAGGATAATCATGGGACGGAGAGCTCTTGGTAAACAAAATGAGATTATGAAAATTAAAATGCCACTTTCTTTAAAAATAAAAGAATTTAATCAGATGATCTACCAGTGTTAACTTATGCATCAGAAACTTAAAGCCTTAGACCATAAGCTAGTTTCAACTCAAAGAACTATGGAAAGAACATATATGAGAATAACACTGAGACACAGAAAAAGAGTAACACGGATACGAGAGCAAACTGAGGTAGATCATATTCTAACATGTGAGAAAAAGAATGAGATATGGGCAATAGCCGAGCGGCATAGTAAGAAATATGAAACCAATTGTTCAAATTGTTCTAAAAGCACCAAAATTGGCACACATGTGGATTAATACATTCTGAACAATTTTGGATATGGAGGCATTCAAGATTCTCCCCGTAGCACATTTGGCGGCCATTTTTCAAAATGGCCGCTATTTACCGTTAGCGTCATTGAATATGTACCATAATTTGTCTTTTTGTGGATGCTAAAGGTGATAAGTGTGCTAGAGGTGATAAGTATTGTACAATTACACATACTTCTGTGCTTACCAAATAATTTGGCTACCATTTCACAAGAAAATGAATTTTACTTTGCAGCGGCAGCGTTGGTGGCAGTGACGGCGGCTGCAGTAATAGTATAGTGTTGATAGTCATGGTGCTTGTAGTAGTAACTTGTGGTAACATGGTGGTGTTTTGTGTCTTTGCAGGTGAGGCAGCAGCAGCACCACCTGACATCAGAGACGCGTTGTTCCAGACTGCAGCCATGGCAAAGAAGTTCCAACTGGTCGATACTTTTGAGCAACGTACTCCCACAACACCTCCTGAGACAAACTGGAAGCTGTGTCTTGTATGTCAAGAGGAGACAACAGAGTCACTTGTCTGCCCAGTACTGTCTAAACGCCGAGACCCTGGGAGTGGATACACGACAATGGCTGCAAACTTGGTCAAATTTGATGAACTCGGAGAACTGCCAAGAACTGTTCAGTTACAGAGACTAGATGAAGGACAAGGTGTTGAGGCGACAATGGTTGCCCACCAGGCCAAGTGGCATAAAACATGTATGCTCAAATACAATAACACAATGCTACGAAGAGCAGAGAAGAGACGCATCGCAAGCAGCTCAGCATTTGATAGTACTGACAATGTCCAGGCCAAGCGCGCCAGAACACACTCTTGAGAAGCCACTACCAGCGGCACCTCCTGCTTTTTCTGTGGAAAGTCTGGCACAGAGACCCTACATGAAGTAACAACCTTCCAGGTGGACACACGCGTACGGAAGTGTGCAGCGCAAGTTGGGGACAATGAACTCATAGCCAGGCTCAGCATGGGTGATATGGTGGCTCTGGAGGCCAAGTACCATTCCAAGTGTTTGTTGGCTCTTTACTATCGTGCAAAGACCACTGTAGAAGCCGAGCAGAAAACTGACCATGAAGGTGTAATGTCAAGAATCGTACTGGCTGAACTGGTCCTGTATATCGAGGAAACCCACCTAGAAGAGGGCACCACCCCAGTCTTCAGACTCGCAGAACTTGTAAAGCTATACACAACAAGAATGGAACAGCTCGGGGTTGTTTTGTGCCAGAAAGTTAATAGCACAAGGCTGAAAGAGCGCCTGTTAGCCCAGATACCAGGCCTGAGATCCCACAGCAAAGGCCGAGATGTTTTACTAGCGTTTGATGAAGACATTGGTGAAGCGCTAGGCAAAGCCTGCGAGCAAGACTGTGACACTGAGGCAGTTCACCTTGCGCGTGCTGCACAGATAGTTCGTCGATATATGTTTGAAGACACTTACCAATTCCGTGGATCATTCCCGGGCGGCTGTCAGGAGGACTCTGTGCCAAACGTACTAGTTGCAATGGTAAATATGGTGCTGGATGGCCCCACCATCAAGAATCAAAGCCATTCCTCTTCAACACAAGCAGCTCTTTCCATTGCGCAGCTTCTCAAGTTCAACAGTGTCAAGCAAAGTCGGAAGCAGGGAGCAACCAAGACACAGGAGCCTCCAGCTGTCAGACACAGTACGTCTCAAGAAACTCCTCTTCCAACCTATGTTGGGCTGATGCTGTATGCTGAAACACGCAAGAGAGGACTTGTGGACAAGCTCTTCTCTCTGGGCCTAAGCATCTCATATGACAGAGTCCTACGTCTTTCTGCCCAGATGGGAAACAGCGTGTGTCAGCTGTACCAAGCACTGGTACAAGCAGAGATCACAACTGAAGGAATAGCAGACTCATTTCTTCGAGCAGCTCACGTCACACGCACCAGAAGAGCACACCAAGTCACAGCGGCTGCGTTGTATAATCTCCAACGGCGTGCCTATGACAAGTACAGCACCACCAATACAGAAGATGATGAGCACCCTGAAAGCATCGAAGACTGGTGCAGTCAGAGAGAACAGAGTTATCCGCAGTTTCAGTACTGGTCAACAGTCTTGGCACTGGAGCTGTCCACTCTGATCTATGTGCGATCTCTGAGAGAAGCCAATTTTAGCATGTACGTGGATGCTCTGACAGAACTGGCTCCGTGGTTCTTCGCACTAGACCACACGAACTATGCCCGATGGATACCAGTGCATCTACGGGACATGGCAGAACTGGCAAACAAACATCCAGACGTCTTCACAGAGTTTAGCAAGGGACACTTCACAGTCCAGAAGACCAAGAGGATCTTTTCAGCAATCCCTCTTGACCAAGGACATGAGCAGAACAACGCGTATGTCAAGGGTGATGGAGGAGCCATCGGCCTCACAGACAATCCAACTGCACTGAGGCGCTGGATGGTTGCCGGACCGGAGGTTGCTAGAGTGATTGTGGAATTTGACGACTTCAATCTGCATCCACACGATCAAGAGGAGACACGTCACCACGAAGAGACACCAAGTGTGCAGAACACTTTTGCCAGAGATGTGCGCTCACTCGTGGCCGTCATTGAAGAGCTGGGCAACCCTTTCGAGGAGGACAGTCAGGACTTGCTGGTGCTCGACACAAAGGAGATCGCAGACCCTGCAGTCATAGAAACAGTCCGTAACGCCAAGCAGATTGGCCAAGACCAGTTTGAAGCATTCTCAAAGGAATGCATCGTGGACAGAACCAAGTCCATTGAGGTGGCAATCCACCGGAACAAGCTACCACTGTTTGCGACCAAGAGAGGACCCAATATACCCAAAGGAAAAGAACAGGTCAAATCTCTGAAGAATGATGTTGCGCTCTTCGCACGATTATATATCGGCTGCCAGACCCGTGATGGGAATCTAGAAGAGTTCTTCAGGCATGAAAATCAGCAATGCCCTCCAGCTTTATCTGACGGAGGGAGACTGTACCTAGGGAGCAAGAGTGACTTGCTGGTGTGCCTTGAAGGCCATGCTGAGCCTCAGTTTAAAGCTCCTACTGTCACTGCTGTTGTCCTCGATGGAGCAGTAATCGTACAGATGTTGAAGCCGGGTACTGCCAACACGTTCGAGGAATATGCACAGCAAGTGTTCATCCCATACGTTGTACAACGTTTCCAACATGTATCACGTCTTGACCTTGTGTGGGACAGCTACAGAGCAGATTCCCTGAAGGCATCAACCAGAGAACAGCGTGGAAAGGGAGTACGTCGGCGTGTTGTCGACTCAGCAGTCATACCAGGAAATTGGCAAAGTTTCCTGCGAGTTGATAGCAACAAAGTGGAGCTCTTCAGCTACCTCTCCACCATGCTTGCAGAGTCCTTTCAAGAAGAAGGCAAGGAACTGGTCGTCACTGATGGGGAGCAGGTGATCTGTGTTCCACAGCAAGAGGATGTCAACTCACTCGCACCATGCAACCAAGAAGAGGCAGACACCCGCATGATGCTACATGTAGCACATGCTGCACAACATGGTCACCACCAGATACAGGTTCGAACAGTAGACAGTGACGTCGTGGTCCTAGCAGTGATGGTAGTCCAGAAACTACCAGCTGGAGACGAACTCTGGGTAGCCTTTGGGACAGGCAAGAACTACCGCTACATTGCAGCCCATGAAATAGCTTCCTCCCTTGGTCCAGAGAAGGCATGTGCTCTTCCAATGTTTCATGCCATCACAGGGTGTGATACTGTGTCAGCCTTCGTCGGACATGGGAAGAAATCTGCCTGGGCAACATGGAACACGCTGCCAGAACTCACTGATGCCCTGCTGAGTCTGGCAAATGCACCCACAAGCATCCAAGAGGATACAATGCATGTCATCGAGAGGTTTGTCATACTCCTGTATGACCGCACAAGCAAATGCAAGGACGTCAACAAGGCGAGAAAGCAGCTCTTTGCAAAGACGAACTCTGTTCAGAACATCCCGCCAACCTACGCTGCTCTGGAGCAGCATGTGAAGAGATCTGCCCTTCAGGGTGGTCATGTCTGGGGCCAGGCATTGGTACCAACGCCCGTGCTCCCTCCACCAACAGACTGGGGCTGGCATCGGAGTGATGATGGGCTCTACACACCACTCTGGACCACACTCCCTGAGGCATCCAAGGCCTGCTATGAGCTGGTGTCTTGCGGATGCAAGAAAGGCTGCAAAAACCGCTGCAAGTGCAAGAACGCTTCACTGCAATGCACTGGTCTATGTTTCTGTGAAGGCGAATGCTAGTAGATTGGGACAGAAAACTTGCTAACCAACATTATGATCTGTAGACATTCATAATTCTGGTGACCAGATTTGAAAAGTTCGGAATCATAATTAACATAGTGTGGCAAAATCTACGTTATTGTATTACATGTATGTACTGCAGGATTACACAAGTACTGTGCCTAGAGACTGGGCTTTTGGTCGACTATATAACTACAATCTGACCATACTGTAAACTTCCCGTACTCTGTGTATTATTTTGACTAGCAATTTTGCCAGCAATTTGAAATAAAAAAGCAACTTGAGCAATTAAAGTGTGTTCCTGAAATCAGGTACTGGTTATTAGAGGTATTATGTCATTGAGTATTGAAATCTTCATCAAATGTCCACTTTTTCCACAAAATGGCGGCCAGTTTGGGGGCCATTTTTGAGAAGATTCATCTAAATATCTGTTAAACATTTATTGATGTTAATTCTGATGTAAAAAAAGGGAATTTTGGCCCATCTAGCACCAAACTAACGACACATAATGAAGTCTATGTAATGACGCTAATGTTAAATGGCGGCCATTTTGAACAATGGCCGCCATATCTTCCTAAGGGCTAATCTTGAATGCCTCCATATCCAAAAATGTTTAGAATATATTAATCTACATGTGTGCCAATTTTGGTGCTTTTAGACCAATTTGAACAATTGGTCTGCTATGCCGCTGTACTACAAGGCATAGAATGGGAATGACAGACAATACAATTATATCAGCATTTAAAATAATTGTATATAAAATATAAATCTCATTTTGAATTGGTGATGAACCCAAAAAAATTTATGAAAGATTTTTCAGAATGATCACCGAACTCTGAATTAGGTAGTTATTTACTGGTAAAATAAGAAAGGATCTCTCTACGATAGAGAATGGCTAAGCTTGAGTAGGAGTTCAACGCCCTATTAATCTGCCTTCTTTATAAGTATGAAGTAGCTTAATTTTAAGAAGTTTCATTCAGACAGTCCATTTAAAAATCAGACGTTATAAGTACGAATGTTGGAGTCATCCTATGTTGTGGGTAATGACAATGTTGAAATAAAATGAAATTATATATATATATATATATATATATATATATATATATATATATATATATATATATATATATACATATATATATCAAATGTTTACTTTTGTCTGCCAGTATTTACACACGCGTGGAAATACTGACAGAATCGTGGGAGGAATTGCAAATGATAAAAGATTTAAATAGAGAAAGCAGAAATGTAGGGCTAAAAATGAATATGAGTAAAACTTAAAAAATGTTCAATGAAAATGCAGAGACAACAATTAAGTAAACGTTCGCCACGACATGAGACCCGAATTAATAGAAGGATAATTATGGGTTGGAGATCTCTTGGTAAACAAAATGAGATTATGAAAATTAAAATGGCACTTTCTCTAAAACGAAAAGAATTTAATCAGATGGTACTACCAGTATTAACTTATGCATCAGAAACTTGAAGCCTTATTAAAGCCTTAAAGAATAAGCTAGTTACAACTCAAAGAACTATAGAAAGAACAATTATGGGAATAACACCGAGACAGAAAAAGAGCAACACGGATACGAGAGCAAACTGATGTACAGGATATTCTAACATGTGAGAAAAAGAATGAGATATGGGCAAGACATATAATGTAAATGACAGATAATACATTGATATTAAGAATAACAGAATGGGTCCCTAGAGACTGCAAAAGAAGCACGGAAAGGAAGAGAAGCGATGGATTGACGAACTAAAAGAGCTTGCAGGTGTGGACTGGCATAAGATCATGAACAGTCGCAAGTGGAAGAACATGTCTGAGGCCTTTGTTCTGCAGTGGACTAGTAACTACTGATTACATATATATATATATATATATATATATATATATATATATATATATAATATATATAGTGTGTGTAATTGTGTATATATATATATATATTATTATTATTACTATTATCATTATTGTTATTATTTGCTAAGCTACAACCCTAATTGGAAAAGCAGGATGCTATATACCCAGGGGCCCCAAAAGGGAAAATAGCCTAGTAAGGAAAGGAAAGAAGGGAAAAGTAAATATTTCAAGAACAGCAACAACACTAAAATAAATACTTCCTATTTAAATTATAAAAAATTTAACAAAACAAAAGGAAGGGAAATTAGATTGAATAGTTTGCTCGAGTGTACCCTCAAGCAAGAGAACTCTACCCCAAGACAGTGGAAGACCATGATACAGAGGCTATGGCACTACCCAAGACTAGAGAACAATGGCTTGATTTTGGAGTGTCCTTCTCCTAAAAGAGCTACTTACCTTAGCTAAAGAGTCTCTTCTACCCTTACCAAGAGGAAAGCAGCCACTGAACAATTACAGCGCAGTAGTTAACCCCTTGGGTGAAGAAGAATTGTTTGTTAATCTCAGTGTTGTCAGGTGTATGAGGACAGAAGAAAATCTGTAAAGAAGAGGCCAGACTATTCGGTGTCTGTGTAAGCAAAAGTAAAGTGCAACGTAACCAGAGAGAAGGATCCAATATAGTACTGTCTGGCTAGTCAAAGGACCCCATAACTCTCTAGCGGTAGTATCTCAACGGGTGGCTGGTGCCCTGGCCAACCTACTACCTACCTACATATATATAATATATATGCATACCAAGACATACATACATACATACATACACACATATATATATATGTATGTATATACTGTTTGTGTGCGAGTGCGCGCGCGTGTTCATGTGTATCTTCGCACAACAATTGTTTCCAATATGTCAAATTTCATATTAGAAATATGGTCAATGTATTTTAGTTGTATTATAAGGATATGTTTGCCTAAGAATGGGATAGATCGGTCGCCATTTGCAATAATATTTCCGAGAATGCAGATGATTTGATTGTCTGATATGCTTATTATGAAAATACAAATGAATAATAGATAAAGGTAAGACAAAGAAACCGTGTAATGGGAAACAACTGAGCATCCTATTTTTCGTGTTGGTCACTATATCTCCCGCGAAGAGGCTGATAAATGTCAGAATAAGAACCGTAGATGAGGAACTGAAGTCGCCCAAATCGGATTACGAAGTTTGTTTGGATACCGAAACTAAGACCCATCCATTATACTTTATTGGATGGCGGTTCGATTGTTTACTGGTCAGTTATCCTCATTTAGAAGATCGTTCTTCGCCTTTTCCATTCATCATCGAAGGGTCTTCCCTGCTTAAGAGGGTTGGGTTTTTTGGTCTCACTTCTGCGATGCTATATCATTCTTTATTTTCTTATCTCTTACATCTTAAAATCATCCAATTAAAGCAAGAACTTAAGTCTCTCCTTAAAAATCTTCCTTTACGGACTTCTCTTTTTTTTTTTATTAATATGCGTCTTCCATTCCAAATGTCGCACCAGAAATCCTCTCCGCAGGGACTCTGTCACATCCGCCTTTAATGGGAAGTTCATTTGAACATGAGTAAGCAACCTTTGTGGCCCTTTGAACAACTACAGCAATTACCTGACACTTCAATGGCTCTCAGAATGGCTATTTAGAAAGCGATAATGACTAGCTCTATGCAATACTAGGGAGGGCGGCATGAGGGTGGCGTATCAGATGAAGACAGCAATACTGTATAATATG
>NC_090746.1:29512781-29595281 GCF_036898095.1 Palaemon carinicauda | reverse complement strand
GCACCAATAGCGACGTCGCTGGCATCGGTGGAGAGAAGGAGAGGGGCGTGTGGGATAGGAAAAGTGAGAGCCGCAGCAGTTGATAGGGCCTTCTTTGCATTGCAGAAGGCTGCATCTTGAAGGGGACCCCACTTCAGGTCCCTTGGCTGGCCCTTGAGGGAGGCGTAGAGGGGAGCAAGAGTGGCGGCAATGGCTAGCAGAAAACGGTGATAATAGTTGATCATGCCCAAGAATTCCTGCAGAGCTTTGACGGTCGAGGGCGCGGGGAAGTTCTGAACGGCTGCTACCTTCTCAGGGAGGGGATGGACTCCTTCTGGAGTGATGCGGTGCCCTAAGAACAACACTTCGTTGGCGCCAAAGGTACACTTGTCGTACCAGCTACAAGGCCGTTTTGTTGCAGGCGGTCGAGCACGATGCGCAGGTGACGGAGGTGTTCCTCTTTTGAGGAGGAGAACACAAGTATGTCATCCACATAACATACACAGAAAGGGAGGTCCCCTAAGATGCCATCCATGAGACGTTGAAACGTGGCCCCAGCATTACGAAGGCCAAAACAGGAGTAATTGAAGGTCTATGTACCAAAAGGAGGGGTGATGGCGGTCTTGGAGATGTCTTCTGGGTTCATAGGCACCTGATAATACCCCTTCAGGAGGTCGAGCGCAGAGAAAACCTTCGCTTTGTGCAGGTAGGAGGTCACGTCGGCAATGTTTGGGAGGGGGTAGTGATCCGGTTCTGTTTGCATGTTCAGGCGCCTGTAATACCCGCACGGACGGAGGGAGCCGTCTTTCTTCAGAACGATGTGTAAGGGTGATGACCATGGGCTGGAGGCCTTTTGGCAAAGGCCCATTTCCTCCATTTCGGCGAACGTCTGTTTGGCGGCTGCCAATCGTTCCGGTGCCAGACGTCTGAATTTTGCGAAGACTGGGGGTCACGTCGTCTTGATATGGTGATAAATACCATGCTTGGCAGGAACCGTGGGCGTTTGGCGAAGTTCTGGACGGAAAACTTCCGGGTACGACGTGAGGAGGTGGGCGTACGCATCCATGGGTGCGCTGATGTGGAGAGCGAGGTTAGAGGGGGCGGGTTGAAGAGGTGTCGACAAGCATGAGTCTGCGTTGACCAATCGTCGGTGGGCGACATCGACAAGAAGGTGGAAATGAGAGGGGAAATCCGCACCGAGGATTGGCAATGTGACGTCAGCAATGAGAAACTTCCAATTGAATTTACCGTTTCCGAACGATAATGTGAGGTTCTCGTAACCGTAGGTGGGTATCGCAGATCCGTTGGCAGCTACCAAGCGGACGTCGGCAGATGTAGACAGACTACGTCGTGCCTTGAAGAGTTTCCTCGGCAAAAGAGAACGACAAGCACCCGTGTCTACCAAAAATCGTACGCCCGTTCCTGCATCCTGTAAAAAGAAAAGATTAGAAACACGGGAGGCCACCGCCACGAGCAATGGCCTACTTACACGTTTTTTGGCCACTGACAATCCTTGGCACATTTCTTCGCGGTTGCCCCGAATCTGAAGTGGTAGTAGCAAAACTGCGGCGGATGGGAGGTAGTAAGTGGCTGTAGAAGTCGTTCGTTGGGGCGCGAGCGATTGGTGGGTGGTGGGTGGCTTTGTCGCTGCTTCGGCACGTCACGGGGTAGGCGTGTATGTCCTACGGCATTCATGTCAGCTTCAGTTGACGTTGAATAGGCATCCTCTTCGTCAGGGGTGGAGGCGTTGATGGAGGTCTTGAAGTGGCTGTCCACAAGGGCGTCGGCTTTGGTCAAGTACTTTATGGGTAAACTATCGACATCGGGTATGGCAGCGAGTATAGGTCCGGGTAAACGGAGTATTAAAGGGCACGAAGTAGGTTCACCTCACGAGGAGAGCCGTCTGCGGCAGGTTGAAGGCGAGCGATACTGGTCATTTCCCTGAGGGCAAGCAAAGCCCTTTGGTCCCCCAACGGTTGTTGCGAGAGCTGAAAAAGCTTTGCTATACGGGCGGCTGGCGACGGCGAGTACTGCTGCAGAAGGTATGTTTTGAGGGCGTCATACGCTATTGGGGTGTCTCCTTGTTCACAAAGCCAGTCAGATATTTCTGGGAAGGTGTTCCTCCAGTATCGCCACGAGAACATAATCTGCTTTGGTGGTTGAGCGAGTCACGCCCCTGATGCGAAACTGGACTTCTGCGCGCTGAAACCAAGCAAACGCCTCTCCGCTGGCAAACGATGAAAGTTTGAATGGGGTGGCCGCAGCTCCAACTGCCGTAGAGTCCGCCATAGTACCAACGATGGAGGGGCGAGGGGGTGGGGGTGGAAGGCGGTGGGAGCGAGTCGACTTCCGGGGTCACCAATGGGACGGGCCGAGAGAAAGGTTGAGACTCAAAGGCAGGAAGCAATCAACTGAGTAACTTTATTATAGAACACTCTCCTTTATATACAATACCTCAAGGCAACAGGCATTTTCATGTTCACAAGACAGACAATGTTACAAAGGAAAACCGGAGACATGATTATTCAGGTTCTTTTTAGTGCGAGGGAAGAGCGCAGATACAAGCATAATATATACAAAATAATTTATGTACGATCGTGTGACACACGGTTGGTACAATATATATATATATATATATATATATATATATATATATATATATATATATATATACACATATATATATATATATATATATATATATATATATATAATATATATACATATATATAATATATATAATATATATACATATATATACATATATAAATATATATATATATATATATATATATATATATATATATATATATATATATATATATATATATATATATGAATATATAAGAAATTTAATAGACCATAAGTTCCTGTTTATCAAATTACGATGAGAATCAGCAGCTGAAGACCACACAGGAGAACAATACTCGAAACAAGGTAGAATGAAAGAATTAAAACACTTCTTCAGAATACATTGATCACCAAAAATCTTGAAAGACTTGCTCAATAAGCCAGCTCTTTGTGCAATTGAAAAAGACATGGACGTAATGCATTTCTCAAAAGTAAATTTGCTGTTAAGACTCACACCTAAAATTTCAAGTCATACAAAGATAAAGAAACATTATTAATGCTGAGATCCGGATTTTGAGAAGCCACTGTCCTTGACCTGCTTACAATTATACTTTGAATTTTATTAGGATTCAGCTTCATACCCTATAATTTGTACCATGCACTAACTTTAGGTAGATCTCTATTAAAGGATTCAGCAACACCAGATCTACATTCAGGAGATGGAATTGATGTAAAAATAGTAGCATCATCTGTATATGCAACAAACTTGTTTTATAGACCAAACCACATGTCATGTGTATATACAGTAGTATGAAAAGTAATGGGCCAAGAACACTACCCTGAGGAACACAAGATATCACATTCCTATACTCACTACGGTGCCCATTAACAACAACTCTATGCAATCTATTATTTAAAAATTCAATAATAATGCTAAAAACGATCCACCCACTCCCAACTGCTTAAGTTTGAAAACAAGAGCCTCATGATTAACACGGTTAAAGGCAGCATTAAAATCAAGGCCAATCATACGAATTTCCTGACATGTTCCAAGGCCTTTACGAAAACCAAATTGCAAACTAGGGAACAGATGATTACCTTCAGCAAACCTATTAATATGTTTTGCCAAAAGACGTTCAAAAACTTTAGATAATTTAGGAGTTATGAAAATTGGGCGGTAATCAGTTAGACTTGAGCTACCACAAGCATATTTACAGTGGAGTAACATTACCAATTCTCCAACAAGTGCTAAAAGCTCCTCTTTTTGCTAACTTGTGCAAAATAACAGATTACTTTGGAGCTAAGAAACCTGCAGTCTTTATAAAAAACAAAGGAAAAATACCATTTGGATCTACACCTCTATATGCATCAAGGCCCATGAAGAGAGCTTTAATTTCACGAGATCGCAAAGTTAAACTAGTTAGTTTAGACTCGGGAAAACATGAATAAGGAAATTCGAGTTTCTTATTACTCTGCTTGTCAAACACATCAGCCAAAAGTGTTGCCTTTTTCTTTGGACAGTATGAGTGACAGAGCCATCTGGTTTAAATAAAGGAGGAACTATTTCATCTACACTAAAGAGTGCAGATTGAAGGGTAGTCCACCACTTAATGCTCCTGGGTTGTACCAGAAAGGGTTTCTTTTATGGTTAATTGTATTCCTTTTCAGTTGAAGCATAAACTCTCGGAGCAAAAGCTCTAAGCTGAGTATAGTTATTCCAGGTCATATCTGCTGTTACCCTTCCAAAGATTGTAGGCCTCCTGCTTCTCCAAATAAGCATCTTTACAATCATCACTGAGCCATGGTTTACCCTTCACTTGGTACCTTAGCACATGAGAAGGGATACATTTATCAATTATGTTGACTAGATTCTCATTGAAAGAGACAACAGGATCAACACTACTATACAATTGTGACCAATTCAAGCCCAAAAGATTATGTAAAATCCCATTCCAGTCTGCTTGAGATTTCATATAAATCTTACATGAGTACGATACATCAGGGACAGGCTGCGTAGTCTTCACTACTAATGAAATCAAGGCATGATCAGATGTACTGTAGACCCTGGAACCCAAAAAACGAGAGCAACAGTATTCTCCAATAACCTCATGGCCTGCTGGAGGACATCCAATAATGCCTCCACCATGCAGAGCTTGTTGCAATAAAACAAGCACTACATTACTCCATTGAAAATGAGGAAGGACCAGTAGTCATACATACTGACTCAAGATCCTCAATGCAAGCCTTGCAATAGGAAAAGAATAAAGAAAACACGGCCCTGCTGGCTGATATCAAAGCACTATTGTATCAGCACAATGAAAGAGGCAGACATGTAACTCTAAACTGGATTCTCAGTCACATTGGGATACGAGGGAACGAGAAGGCTGATGGACTAGCCAAAAGCACCAGGCACAAAGAAAGTGTACAGGTGCACATACAGCCTACACTACAACAGATTAAGAATAAAATAAAGAATCTAATCAAGGAGTTACACAAGTGGATAGGGAATGGCTCTCCCTCTGCCACATGGTATAAATGGGCCACGGAGCTAGAGCCTCCTCCCATTGACAGATACACCCCAAGAGAGCAGGCTGTATGTATACACAGGCTCAGATTGGGATACCAGGCAATCTGGGAGATCTTGGATAACAACCAAAGACCCTGCGAACATTGTGATGTCATACCACAACGGGCCCTCCTGCACTACCTATTAGAATGTAGGGAAACAACACAGCGGAGGGGTGACCTTCAAATGGACACTAACTCGCCACAAGCCTGGCAGACTGCAGCCACACTAGGAAAAGCAATTGTCAAAAACATAGACACACACAGACAATTGCTTAAAAGACTATCTCCACCAAGGTAACAACCTCTGAAACTCTCATCTAACCATCTCATCCCCTCACCATAAGGCCCTATTCACATCATCCTCTGTATATTTCCGTACTTCCTCTACTACTAAAAATATTCTGCAGGTACCCTAGGGAGTAAAGGGTGGGACTACCCCACCTGCAACCTTTTTCTACTATTCAAAGGCCTTACACCCACTTTTCTAACTACCACTATCCGTGGCATGATGACCCTCTTCCACTACCACCATCATCCTTACCCTGTTCACATTCGGTCAACAAATGCCTCACTGTCAAGGGTACCAAACAGTCATCAAAATATGGCTGGTATTGCCCAGTAGCAGGAATTTATATATCAACTGAGTGTGACCAATGCGGAGACGACAAAGAGTAGTCTCCCGTTTTCGGGGCATCATATACTTCCAAGGTAATTTCCATGGAGGCATGGATGATACCTTAAATGGAAGCACCTTACTTCTAATTATATGAAGGCTGTATATTAATTGTTTAACCCGAAAACCATAAGGTTGCTGAGATTTTGGGAGCAACTTAAAGTATGATGTGTGCTTTGCAAGGCTTGCAGTCTGATAGGCTAAAGAATTAGTAAGTCTTTGCCACCTAAACCAATATCGAACAATTGCGGTTGCATAAAGAAAGTGAGCTTAATGTTTAATCAATAGAAAGTGGGGTCGGCATAACTGATAGGCATATTCCTTCTCGAGTGCTAATTTACAATATAAAGACCACGTCTTGCCCAGTGATGACTGAGGACATGGTTATTTGGAATAACAGAAGGCTTACAAATATTTGAAAATGACAGATACAGTAAATATTCTCAACTAATAACCGTTTAGAGAGGACATGGTTCAGCCGACAATTAATACAATCTGATTCTAAAAGAAGCCTTTCCTGCTATATCTCTAAAATAGAAATATTGGGCTACCATGAAATCTGCAAACTTTAGTATATAAATAACATCTCATTATTTCGAACCAGATGAATCTGTCACTCGGTGCAGGGGAAAAGGCAACACTTTTGGCTTACGTGTTTGGCATTGAAAAGAGAAATGAGAAACTCAATCTATTCATTCTTGTTTTCATGTTACCTAAATGGACTACTTTAACTTTATGGTCCCTCGTTATTACGAATATGTTACATGCCCTTAATGCTTATGGAGGTGGAGGGACAAATGGAAATTTTCCTCCTCCTCCTTTCTTTCTTTCTTTTTTTTCAAGGGCAGAAAATTTCTTACTCCTAAAGTTGTCTGCTATTTTGTGTAAGTTGACCAGTAGTATGTTATCCAGGGCACCAGCCACCCGTCGAGATACTACTTCTAGAGAGTTATTGGTTCCATTTACTGGCCAGACAGTACTACATTGGATCCTTCTCTCTGGTTACGGTTCATTTTCCTTTTGCCTGCGCATACACCGAATAGTCTGGCCTATTCTTTAAATATTCTTCTTTGTTCTCATACACCTGACAACTCCAAGATTACCAAACAAATATTTCTCGCTCAAGTGGTTAACTACAGTAATATAATTGTTCAGAGGCTACTTTCCTCTTGTTAAGGGTAGAAGGGACTCTTTAACTATGGTAAGCAGCACTTCTGGAGGAAGGACACTCCAAAATCAAACCATTGTTTTCTGGTCTTGGATAGTGCCATAGCCTTTGTACCATGGTCTTTCACTGTCTTGAGGTAGAGTTTTCTTGCTTGAGGGTATTGTATTCCAATGTTGTTACTGTTCTTAAAATATTTCATTTTAATTGTTATTTATTTCTCTTGTAGTGTCCTTATTTCAATTCTTCACTAGGCTATCTTCCTTGTTGGAGCCCTTGGGCTTATAGCATCCTGCTTTTCCAATTAAGGTTGTAGCTTAGCAAGTAATAATAATAATAATAATAATAATAATAATAATAACATATATATATATTTATATATGTATATGTATATATATATATATATATATATATATATATATATATATATATGTATATATATAAATATATATATACATATATATATATATATATATATATATATATATATATATATACACATACATACAAACATATATATATATATATATATATATATATATATATATATATATATATATATATATATATATTAAGTGTGTGTGTGTGATCAGCGCCCAAGTCTCCTCTTCACCGGGTAGGGCCTGGCAATGGATTCGTGACATTTTCCCCACCATATGTTATAAGACATGTAAAGAAAGAAAAAGTATTTTGTTGACAACTAAATTAATTAAACTGCATGCATTACAATACGCTATTACTCAATGGGATAATTCTTTTAAGGAATGCTAATGGTTTTTGCTTCGACATGGCTCGCTTCACTCGCAAATAAGGAAAATATCACTACTGCTATGTTCTAGCAAGCGGTACATGCTGAGCTGCGCACGCTCCCCCATCGGTTATTATTTCTTTGGTCATTACTTCGAGGATATTTCTTTTAAAGAATTCTAATTTAAGTGTTTTGTGCTTATAATATACAAGATGGGAAAACCGTCTACTTAGCTGGTGGGGAAATTCTCCTTAGGGGATATAGGTGGGGAAAATGTCCTTAACACCCCTGACAATGGCTGCCTATGACTCAGCAAGTAAAACTATTATGCTTTCCCCCCTAACCCTCCATTCTTAGCTCACAAGGATGGTGAGGTTGCGGACACTACAAGAAACTATGGAGCTTGTGGGTCTCCGAACCTAATCCTCCTTAAGAAAAAAGGGGCGTTCAGTTCCATAAGAACGAAATTCAATTCTTTAAATACAAATTATAGTGCACCCATTTGTATAATTTTTCACATGACAACCTTTTCAATACCACACACCAAAACATTAATGAAGTACGTACTTTAATTGTTTATTTCATAAGGTAACAACAGACTAAGCCTGATAACCCACTGTAAGTAAAAACTAAGTAAACAATTGATTTCCAAGACCATTTGAGAATGATGATTCAATTAGAATTTCATCTTTACAGAGACATGTTTACAACCACAGATCCTGAAACCCAGCTGTGGTTGTTTGCTTACATACTGCTGAAATGATTCATTACAGCATTAAAATATGCATTTAAAAAAAAAAAAATCTTGACATGATTTGCTTATACTACTAATAGTAGAAGGAAAAGCTTGCATATTAAAGTAGGGCCAACCGGTAAGATATCTTCACCTAATTTGGAGAAGTCTATTGCCTCGTTTGGGAGTTTAACCCACAGGTCACTATTCAATACTTAAGAAAATTTAAACCATTCAAGCTAGTTTATGTGACCTAAAAACCAAGCATAATATAAATTCATAGAGAAAAAAAGTCTTCTGGAACAAGCCAAATTGATAACCAAAATTGAATGCGTGTATATGCCATAAAAAAAAAACGACATAAAAACTGCGCATAGGTGAGTATTAATACTCAAAATATGGATGTGAAATAAGAATAATCTGACATTTTTAATTGCCTAATTGTCATTCTTTCATGAAATGCAAACAAACACACACACACACACACACATATATATATATATCACAAATTTTAAGTAATTTGTATTTTTCCTAACATACTTACCGAGAAACACTTTCATAGGAGTCACTGGTGGCTCCTCTCTAACGACCAGAGTTTTGAGTAGTTTACCCTACTATATCCAACGTGACCCGTTAGTGGAAGAGAACGTGACCTGGGGCAATGCCCGAGGTCAGCCATGTGGCGACGATCTCTACCTAGTCAGTATGTTTTATGTAAGGAACAATACTCTAGGACTGTAAGGCACTGCGGGGACGGTTGGGGGGGCCATACCTGGAAAGTGTTTCTCGGTAAGTATGTTAGGAAAAATACAAATTACTTAAAATTTGTGATTTGTTCCGACACAGACACTTACCTCGAAACACTTTCATAGGAGACTTACACCTTAGGAGGAGGGAGTGCCCGTAGCCCAAGACCCCAATGGACAGTAGGATAAACTACACAAAATACTCATTAAGTGTGGTAACACTTACCCTTCTGCAATTTTCTTCCTTGTTCTTGTTCCATAATGGCGATTCTTGAGGCTTGTCTAATGAGCGATAGCTCTGAGGACAACTGATAGTACGAGAAAAAGGGGGAAAAGGCGACAACGAAAAAAAATAAGCCTCCCCGTGTCTAGAACATTTGTGGTTCCCTATCGAGGCCGGGTCTTAATTCGTCAATCCGAATGGAAGGCTGAGATGACCGGCCAGACCAAAAGCCCATCCTGGGAGTTCCTTGTACCGTCCTTGAGATAATGATCAGTGAAATGTCGACCGGTTAGACCAAGTCCCTGCTCGAAGATCCTGAGCCACCGACATGTTCTTTTCAGATGAAAGGACGGTGCCTAGAACCCTAACATCATGAGCCCTTGGTTCTCTTGGCACTGAAAACCCCTCATTTGAGAGAGCTTGCCTAATTCCTTGTCTGACCCAAATGGAAACTGTATTCTTGATGTTCTTTTTCGTTTGACCCCAGGAAACGACGAGGTTCTTGATAGACGGACGGGGCTTCGCCGTTCTTTTAAGACACTTCCTAACCACCCTGACGAGGCACAATTTCAAACCTTCCTGGTTTACCTCATTTGGGATTGCTGGGATCGTAAAGCTCTCACGCCTCGGAACCCAAACTGACGGATCCTGTGTCTTGGCGACGAAGGAGGAGACTAACTTAAGGTGTCTCTTCTTCCATCCTCTAGAAAACTCCTCCTCATACGAAAATCCTTGTAGCTCGCTCACCCACTTAGCTGAGGCTAACGCTAACAAGGAGAGCACTATGAATGTGAGATTCCTGCCTACAATGTCTCTTAAGGGTTCGAAAGGTGGTTTTCGGAGCAAATCCAGAACCCTTGCCAGGTCCCAATTCGGGATTCTCGGGGCAGAAGGGGCCTGATTGCTCGAAAGTCTTGATGAGCATGGACACCTGTCTTGAATAACCGAGAACTATGCCTCTCAGGAGAAAAACTTTACCAAGGGCAGTTCGAACTCCCTTAATCGCTAGGACCGTCATGGCCAACTTATCCCTGAGATGGACCAGGAAATCCTCTATAATGGGCATGGATACTTTTAATGGTTCTATCTTCTTGTCCTTGTCCACTTGACGCACATCGTCCTCTTGGATTGGTAGGTGGCCGTAGAGGATTTCCTCAGGTAAAGGGGCATCCTCCTATCTGTCTTTCTTGAGTACCTTTGTCTTTTCAGGAGGAACTGGATAACCTCCAGGCGAGAAGACGAAGGGCTTGTGGGTTTCGTGAAACCCCTGAAAATGTGGTCGTCTCCATAGATCTGGTATGTTGGGAAGAGTCCAGGGAGGGAGATCGGCGAAACTCATTAGGTCTGCGAACCACTCTCTCTCCGACCAACAAAGGGGCTACCAAAGTCATTGTAAGGTTGGTTGCTGCCCCCATGTTGAGGACTCGACTTAAGGGGGAAGGGGGGGAGAGGCGTACACGTCTAGATCGTCCCATCTGAGTTGAGATACGTCCTCCAATGCCGCCTTCGGGTCTGGGACAGGTGAACAGAATACTGAGAGTTGTTCGTCCCCCTTGTTGCAAACCGATCCATAACCGGGGACCCCCACATCTGAATGATGTCGCTTGCTACTTGTGGATGCAGGGAGCACTCCGATGCAACTATTTGTCCTGTTCTGCTGAGGCCGCCTGCTAGGACGTTCTTCTTCCCCAGAATGAAGTTTTCTGTAGGGTTGATTTCCTCTTTTCCTTCCCAATCCAGGATCTGAAGGGCCAGTCTGCACAACTATTTTTATCTCACCCCTCCCCCTGAAAGAGCAGACTCGAACTGGGAGAAGAAGGTGGCTTCTGATGTCGCCCTTCCGTCTGAGAAGCCCTGGCAAAGGATGTCCAGGGTTTCCCCTGTCTTGTAAGTCCCGTTTGGTCTACTTTCCCTCGTGTGGCAATTACTTTGAGCCTTGATTCCCTGCAGGAGTTTCGCCGCTCTATAGCCTGTGCTGGAATTGCTATTGCGGGTTATAACTCTGTCTATGTGGGTTCTTCCAATTCCCACGTTCCTGGCCTCAGGAAGGGAAAGTGAGGACTCCTTCTGGGTGGTGTAGGCTAGAACTTGTTCAAGCCGGAGGTCCCCGTCTCCAACTCCTGTAGGACGGGTTCCACCAGGCTATGTAGCCTTTAATCAAGTCGAATACCCTCCTATACGCGGAGTCCTCCATCGCCGACGTCGTCTCACCAACCACTTCTTCCGTCCTGCGCTGGGGAGAGTCATGGTCCCGGGCCCTTCGTATCTTCTTAACGTATGCAACCAAGGTTGCATTGTCCGACTTCAGGGCCACTGAATTCCCTTCCAAGTCTTCCGTGAAATATTTGCAGGTTCCCTGGACCGCTCTCATCTCTAGGACATTGCTTTGTAGGGACTTCTCCCTTTCTGTCCAAGTCCCATTAGCTGTCTTTTCCCCCGGAGGTGCGTTCCCCCTCCTTCTTTCTACCCGTCCGTAAACTGGCGGATTCTGGAGGTTGGGAGGACGGGGGCATTCCTTTTAGATTGCGTGACCGATCCTGCCACCATTCTACGGCTTGTCTGGTTCCTTGCCGGACTGGCACCACTTGTCTGGGGAACTTCTCTGGTTCCAACTCTCCTTTAAGTTCCATTGAACCCTCCTTAGGATCTGTCTCCCATGTGGAACTAGCCTCTCTATGGGTGGAAAAGGCCTTGACCTGTGACAAATCCAGGGTTATTCCCAATGTAAGTCATTCTGTTGGTTTGGGTCAACTGAGATTTAGCCGGTCTTCCGGGGCACCTTGTCCTACCCCTACTAGGACTCCTTCTCTCCGTCCTAAAGGGGGAGTCCTCCACTAGGATGGGTCTTGCCGTGGCGACAAGGACCTCCACCCTGTAAGCGGAGTCCCCCGTTGGCATGCCCTCATTGCTGTAGACCAGGTACTCCGTCCGGGGTTGAAGAGCTATGGCGAAGGGCGCCTCCGCCCTAGGTTGTGGACTGAGGATGGGCACTGCCGCAGAGGAGAGAGTCGGGTATAGTCGTCTATTTAGCGGTCTTACACCTATTCGACGGGGACCTTGACGGGACCCTCGGCTCATTCTACCCCCTTAGGCCGACGTTTCCTACCTCCTCGAGGTCCTGGACGACGGGACGGGATCTTCCGTGAAATAGTTCGACGGAGGCCCCCCGTCCCCGACTATCATCTCGATGGGGAGACCTGTCGAGGCTGCCCATCCTAGGAGACGGCTCCCTCCACTGAGCGGAAGGAGATATATCTCCAGGTGCAATGGTTCTTACTTTTTCTTCTGAATAAACTTACATAATTTAAAATAATTCCCTATTATCCATTTATGTTCAGCTGCAAGCCACATTGGTGGTTCGGGTTTTCTCTGTGAACGCATGGGTACCTTTGTGTCTTTTTCAAAACCAATCAGCAGGTTTGTACACATCCAATTCCTTTGGGACCTGATCACAAAGAGCTCCCATGATGTTCAATTCGTTAATTTTGATACTACTAATATTATTAATGGCATTAAACGCTTCATTATGACCATCAAAAGATATCCAAGTATTCCATTTTTCATCTCCGAGTCTCATCCTTATTTCCTTTATCCATACATAGCACTCAAATGCTCTATATATATCATCATAATTTGTCTCTAATGGAATTTTGGAAACAAGAAGGAATCATAGTTTCCTTGTGTTACCCAAACTGCTAGATTGTTTTTAACATCAATAGAGTGGTCCTTTTTAGTTCGAAGGTCGTCAACAGAATTTTCCTTAATTACAATAGCAGAAGTCGTTAACAATGCCGGGGAGAAGGGGGAGGAGTCAGCAAATCCAGGGGATGGGGAGTCAGTATTTGAAGAGTCCATATTCAAGGGCGGGATTTTTTTTTTTTTTTTTTTTTTTTTTTTTTTAAAGAAAGTATACGTGGCTGTCTCCCTGGCGAGGCTCTTGGAGGCCCTTCTAGGAGGACTGTCTCCTGCTCTCTTAGGTATCAAGCCTGAGGTCCTAGTTAGGTCCCTCAGCTTGTTGTCTGGGAACGAGACCCATTATCCTCGAGGCCCTGGACGACGGGACGGGCTCCTCCGTGAAATAGATCGACGGGGGTGCCCGTCCCCGTCTATCATCTCGATGGGGAGACCCGTCTAGGCTGCCCATCCTAGAAGACGGCTCCCTCCACCGAGCGGATGGAGTGGTTCTAGGAAGGGACTTAGGCCTACAAGACGAGGTCCTCCGCCCATCGGCTGACTCTCTGGCGGAGTTCTTGGCTTGTATGGAGGGGAACGGGGACTTCCCGTCCCGAGATCCTGTGGGAGACCGCAAGGGGAGTTCCTCCACACAGACTGAACCCCATTCTCCTCGAGAACCGGGACGGGCTCCTCCGTGAAACAGATCGACGGGGGTGCCCGTCCCTGTCTATCATCTCGATGGGGAGACCCGTCTAGGCTACCCATCCTAGAAGACGGCTCCCTCCACTGAGCGGATGGAGTGGCTCTAGGAAGGGACTTAGGCCTACAAGACGAGGTCCTCCGCCCATCGGCTGACTCTCTGTCGGGGCTCTTGGCTTGTATGGAGGGGAACGGGGACTTCCCGTCCCGAGATCCTGTGGGAGACCGCAAGGGGAGTTCCTCCACACAGACTGATCTCTCTTCCTCCTGTGTCGTCTCCGACGTTCCTCGCTTGAAGGGCCCGAAAGATCGAGCCCCGATGCGAATCCAGGGTGAAGGACTAGCATAGGACCTCCTCCATGTCCAGTGGGGACCTCAACGGCGTCCTTGGTACATCCCACGCCAGCGGATCCCTCCGCAGCTGAAGCGCCTGAGGCCTCTACCCATGAATCTGGTGATAAGAAAAAAAAAAAAAAAAAAAGGAACATTATTAGGCCACATGGGGTCCTCCGCCGAGACGCGGTCCCTACGAGAGAGACGTGTCCCTCGGACCCCCACACACTCACTTGTAGGCGCCTGATCTGCCCTGAACAAAGAAGATTCCCCCCACAACATCTCTCCCTTGGGAAGGAGGCACCAACTTCTTACACTTCAAGGACTTACCTCGTCCCCTACTCTGGGTAGGGGAGAAGAATGCACTCTACCTGCCCCCTCTCCTGCCGACGTCGCAGGGGAAGACATGCTAGTTTCCCTAGGAGACCTCTTCGAATCCGTCTTCATCGTGCCGCATTTCACCCATCGGACCTCGCGCCAACCGGCACATCCGAGACACGAGTCTGACGGCGAACAGGCTTTGATAAGAAAGCCCAACACGAATACCCGGCTCTAGGCCCAGGACAACGGCGACCGTACTCCAAAGCACACACTGAGATCGCTAGACCCAAGCATAAAGCAAGGCAAAGCACTAAAACGCCAATAAAAGCACAAAGGAATGATCCTAAAAGAACACAGATAAGGCACTAATCACTCGTGAAGGAATCGAGACTATGTAGTAACTACATAGTAACGAGCACAAAGGGGGTCGCACAGAGAATGAGGAGCGGTGTGTGTGAACACAACGCGACCAGAAAACATACTGACTAGGTAGAGATCGTCGCCACATGGCTGACCTCGGGCATTGCCCCAGGTCACGTTCTCTTCCACTAACGGGTCACGTTGGATATAGTAGGGTAAACTACTCAAAACTCTGGTCGTTAGAGAGGAGCCACCAGTGACTCCTATGAAAGTGTTTCGAGGTAAGTGTCTGTGTCGGAACAAATATATATTATCTACCTATATATCTATCTATCTATCTATCTATCTACCTATATATATATATATATATATATATATATATATATATATATATATATATATATACACACACATATATATTTATATATATTCTTGAGTGTACGCTCGCACCAAACAGTGAAGAATGGTACGGTTGAGCCTAAGAATTAAGTCTATTGCCTTTATCGCAAAAAATCGGGGTTAAGGATAAGTATGGATGGGACTTGCGATGGCATCGACAGTCACAAACCGCCGCGCATTTCAAACCTTTAAATAAAGTATCTGAAGAGAGGTGATGATAAGCCTTACCCTACAAGCCTAGATCATATTTCAATTGCATTTACGTATAGAAAGGAAAACCACATAGCGCGTCATTTATACTTGAAAGGATCTACGAACACTTTTCCTCATTAGCTGGGGAAATCTATTGTATTATGAGAGAAAGTATCACGAAAAGTATAAACTGGAAAAATAATATTAAAGGACTTGGCTGATTTTTCCCGTAGCACATAGCCTACAAAACACCAAGTTAAAAAAATCAAATATGCCTTATTTTTAATTTATCATCTCATTACTGCTGAAATTGTGAACCTCTAAATAAAGGTTACAATTTCATGCAATTAAAACTACTCAACACCTCTCTTCTAATAATCAGAAAAAAACTCAAATGACTACACGTAGGAATAATACAGCACACACATTTATGCTTTATCTTCAGTGTATATACTCTGCACGAATGCAACAAAGGTATTATATTCTGAAATCACTAAACTGTTTTTCAACTTCATTACAATTGGATTCAAAAATTTAAAAAGCCCAAGTATTAAAAAAACCGACTGAATGATCGTAAATTTCAGGTAACTAAAGAAATCTAAAGGTAATACACAGCCGGTTATCATAAACGTAGACCATTAAAGGGTGAGAAAAGAAGAAATCCAAACGTATTCCGTGGGTCATATGTCTTTAAAATTCCCTTTCTTTGCTCATCTGATGAAATTGAACGAATAATGCCTCCAAGTGTTCTACAAACTATGCTTTTCAAAATATGTACGGTGACTCGCAAGAGAAGAAAATACAATATAAGAGGCATAAGAAGAAAACCTCGAGAACGAAGGAAAGAGAACAGGACAAGGAATCACATCCAGTGACTTAGCGCGAGCAGTCTATGCGTCTAATTAGAAAGCACAATGAAAATGATTTAGTGCAACAGAACCGCTAATTAATTGCATGATCCAAGCAGAACGCTCAAGCATCTGCAATCAATGGAAGCCACACTAATTACCCCTCGACGTCAACCTTCCTTTGCTTGCTTGAATGCCTTTATATCTTCTTCCTTCTCCCATTTCAATGCGACGTTTATTCCATTTTAGAATTCATGGCCCTTGCTTTTAAAGTGACTGCCTTTGTTTGACCGGATAATGTCATTTAATTTGAAAGGTGGAATTCAGTTTTTCTTCATGCTCTTGCATTGATAGGAAATTATCTTCTACGTTTGAAGTATTTTTGGGTCCTTTTAACTTAACGAATTGGCTCTGGTTATACAAAGTTAATGCTCGTTCATATATTGTATCTTTGTATTTCTTACTATAGTGGAAGACTCGTCCAAATTATTCCTTCATGTCATGTTTGTAGTTTGATTTAACATATCATTTCATGATACTCGTACAATCCATTGAACTTAGTATAATGCGACTAGAAAATCAAGTATGAAACGACAAAACATATCCTTTCTTAATTTTCCTTACGTAAGTAATTTCTTTACTTTGATAATTAATATGGTAACCAAATGGAAGTTGATATAATGCTTACACATGAAGTAACTTCGTTTATCATAATAAAATCCTTTTCAATAGAAAATAAATATTAAAATTTATAGTGTAAAAGTTACAAAGGATTTATGGTGATAATAATTTGATCTCATTTAGCCTTTGAATGGTTTCGAAATAAATCTATAATCATATGAAAATAAATATCTTGAGAAAAAATTTGGCAAAGACGTCCATGTCTCATGGCAAGTCGTTTGAACGAGGGACAGATGCAAAGTCATTTCCGACTGATAATGCAAAATCTGCTCTCTTTCCCATATTGAGTGTTTTTCGCCTGGTTTTTGTCCACGTAACTTTTTCTCTTTTTTATCATTGATCTTTTCCAGTTAACCATTTATCACAGACATTCGTCTCACTTGTTTTCAAGTCTCTGTATCTCTTCTTATTTCTCTTGCTATCCCCTTTCTGTCTTTCAATCGAATCTCCAATTGATTGAAGTTTCTTTAGTAATGCACTCCGAAAAAAAGAACAAAAGAGAGATTCAATCTCATTTATCAGAATTTTGGGTGTTCTAGTTCACTCAAACTTGTCATTAAAAAGGAATACAGTTCGAACTGCTGTATTTTCCAAGTATCTGAGACTAAAGCCTAATGATGCCTTCATCTTTTTAAGTTCGGAATACGAAACTCATATATGAAACGCTTTCTCCTCGACAAATTTGAATTCAAGGAAAGGGGTAATCATACTATTATGTGGCAAACGATGCACAGTATATAGACACCATAGCTAAACTTTCAACATCAATGTCAATTTCACTAGGTCATAAAAAAAATTCCATTGCTTAAAACAACGCTCGTGAACCACAACAGTTATTGAAGCTCTTCCAAAGGACTCGACTAATGTTTAAATGATTCAACTAAATATCAGGGGCATATTTTTTTTCATTTGCTAATAAACTATTACATTTTAAAAATTAATTGATATCCTGTTCTTTTCCATCATTAAACTTTCTTGCTGTATTTCTAGCTTATAACTTGATCCAGATTCTCAGATCGCACATTATACCACATAGTTCTTTTTTTTTTTAGATCCTCAAGGCGAATTTATTTTTCTCTCATTCAAAGAACATGTAACTTTTCCTTTATACTCAATGAATTAAAGGGAAAACGTTTTTGAGCAAAAGATAAGAAAAACAAAGGGAATACCGAGTACAGCATGCCTACGGTGTAACTTTGGGCATGAATTTTCAATTCTTCGTTTGTGGTGTTTCATGCTCATTTTTTACATTAACTTTTTAATTCTAAAGTTACGATAGAAGTTACATACACTACTTTCTCTCGCCAATATGCGAGGAGTCTCTTTATATAAATAGCCAACATTTGTATATACCTCCACTTCCATAACATGAACATTCCAAGAGCAGCATCCTTTTCATCTACTATTTTTTTTTTATTGTTGTTAATAACATTACAATCGTTGTTAAGAGATTTCTTCACCGATTAATATTTTCAATACAAGGTGTATGACCGTGAGTTATTTTTTTTCCATCTACTTGCTTTCTGACTGTTCTTCTAAAGTAATGCTGACAATTAATCTAAATTTATCCCTTAAAGGCTTAAACCTTTGAGTCATAACCACTCACCAAAGGACTCAACTCTCAAACCCCTTGCCCCAGACCTTTTTATGGGGGGAGACTTTTACTTATCTCGTCTTAGCACAAAAATTATACAAGAAGCCACTTTACAATATTCGTTAAGGTACAGCATACTACATTTCCTTTCCATTAGTATATGTTACATATTTTGTAAAAATTTTCACATTAACGAAAAAATGGTAATTACTGGGGTGTATATCACCTCATATGGCGCTGAAGGGAGAATAAATAGTGGACGTATATTACAAAAATGGTGACGAGGTCATTAAACTATTCAGTAGTAACAAAAATCTATACCAACTTACTTTATTAAAGTACGGCACATGTCTTTCAGAAACTGAAAACAAAATTTAAACAAAAACCATATTGCAAACATAACCAGAATTCTTGAAATTGAAGGGCAGAGGATTAAATACTTTGAGAATACGAAGAGCATGACTTGCTTAATCAAAAGAATCAGAATACGAATTAGGTAGTCAGTTGATAAGAATGTTGAAAACCATTCAGCTAATGAATGAACTTGCCAAGTATTAAAAAAACTTTAGAATCTGGGAACCCTCGTCAAATATCATCAGGTGTTGCAAAATACTTAATTTCCCTTCACTCATGACTTCTCCAGCAAGGGCAGATTTATATAAAAACCATAAATAAAGAACACAGTTTCCAATACCAAACAAAACTTAACTGCTAAATTATATTACTAGAACTACATACTTTACCATTAATTTAAAAGCCAACCACTACATTAGGCATACTTGAGGAGGATAACAGAGCCAAGATTACATTAAAGATTGCATCAGCAGCGCACTTCCTTCTTACTATTCAGTATATGCAGCACTAACGTGCAACTGTATATAAAGCTCATTATGGCAAAAAATTGTATGATAGTAATAGCGGATGACTAATAAAAAAAGTACAAAAGTTTTCATTTTTTAACGTTCTAACTTATAGTTCTTCACGGACACGGATAGGGAAAAGCCGTTGCTAGTAATGTAAAGTGTATTACACAGTATAAACCAAATTAAAACATACAACCTCATTATAACAAGACTTCACCACGAAAAACGACATACACGGAACACAATTATGTTGGTCATAAAACAAGAAACCCCACATACTAAAATGCATGCAAAAGTTACATACTAAAATGCATGCCAAAGGAAGTGACTATCATGATTCAAAACAAAAACTTCAGATATGGTCTTCAGCAGGGGGAAAACCCAGGAATTACAGACACAGAAACAGAATAATAAACTAGCCGTCTTTGAGACCATCCAATATCCTAAAGAAGAATGCCAAAACCCATAAAGTAGACGGCAACAACTGATACGGGTTTGTAAGGAGAATTATCTTAATATCTTCTTCTCCTTCTATTATTGTGCTTTTTTCCCCATTCGTATGGGGTAGCACGGTTGCCTTCTTTTGAAGGATTTTGCTTTGGCTTTTGGGGTGGACCGTAGTCCCGACTGGCTGCCCCGCCTGCCATCGCGTAGACCCGGTAGCGCATGTTTGTGTTGTACCAGCCACCATCGCCCTTCCTTCCAGCAGCAAGGGGTCACGGCGTAGTTAGGTCAACAGTTCGAGACGTGTGAGGTGTCTGTTATGTTTTTAGGTGTTGGAATGGCTGTATGTGTGTATTAGTCTGTAACACCTATTTTCTTTCAGAATCATCTTAATATCATCAGGCTAAATCACAATGTATGGACACACTTAATAGGCCAGACAACAAGAGAGAAGGAAGAAAACGAGGAATGGTGGTATGGTGGAAGGTTAAAAAATGAATAGAGCTAGACTGAAAGGGTGCTGCAAAAATCTTTAAATAATGTCTCTAACGCCTCGTTTGAGGTGCACTGAGAGCACTAAGCCCCAAAGGGGGGATCTAAGAAACCACCTGTCTATAAAAAATATAACAGGGATCTAAGAAACCACCTGTCTATAAAAAAAAAAAACGAGAAAAATACCACTTGGGTCGACATCTCCACAAGCATCAAAGTTAAGTAACAGTGTTTTAAATCTATGAGTCCAAAAAGACAGACTAGTCAGTTTAGCTTTAAGAAAACAGGAATGAGTTACACGGAGTTTATGCTCTTGTTACTGTCAAACACAGTCAGCCAAAATGGCTGCCCTTTTCCTTGGACAGCAAGTGACAACGTAATCTGGTTCGCCCAAAGCAGAAAATATATTTCTGGTAATAGACTTAACAGTTCCTGCTTTGCTAGAACGGGGGTGTAGTCACTCACTGTCCAAGGGCATAGGCAACCCTTTAGGCTGATGTGTTTGATAGTACCCAAATAATTGAGAAAATCCATATCCTCAATCCTGTTTTCTTGAAGCTAAACTGACTAATTTAGCTTTTTGGTCTTTGATGGTCAATTTGTATATATTTTCCATTGAAGCATAAACTCTCAAACAGCTCTTAGCTAAGCATACTTACTCCAAGTCAATTTGGAAATATTCTTTTTCCAATTATGATAAGCCTCTTGTTTTATGAAATAAGCATGTTTACCATCATTAACGAACTAGGCTTTGGCCTTGATAGGGTAGTTTAAAACCCGAGAGGGTATGGTTTTATGTTGAGAAAATTTTCATTTACAAGAACAGCATGTTCACATTCTTTATCCATCAGAGCAAACTTAAAAGTAATAGGTTACATTCACAATTTGTCACATATCTCACAACCGTATTCCAAATCAGGGACGAGTCTTAGTTGCTAAATAAAAATCATAGCATGACCAGGCGACTGGTAGACCAGAATTGCTATGACACTGAAGAAATCAGTGAAAACTAAAAGTAAACAATTACAATACTTGTGTATAGTCTCATTCAAGATTTGTTCACACACCAATTCAGAAGAAAAGATAACTTCTCTTAAAATAGACCAGGACATTACAATTGTGAAAAACAGAATTCAAACAACCCTTAATGATAAGAATTGAAATCATCAGCAAACACAAAAGAGGAAAGTTCTCTCACCTTCTTGTATCTTAGCCATGATGGCAAAAAGAAATAAAAAATATCATCAAAGTCTTGTAATAGATTGAAGACAAATACAAATGCCTGCCACGTTTTACAACTTAAATTTCATGATATTTACATTCATAGTAAGACCTATAGGAAGCAAGTCACTCATTCCAAACATACACTACCCATAAATGGTATCAAATTTCAAAAGCATTGATATCTTAAAACTTGGAATGAATACCTTAGACGAGTGTTGTCTTCAAGAAACCTAATGAAATATCATGTCTGAATGCAAATGAAAGTTCACTGCTATTATGTAAACCACTAAAGTTATAATACATTAAACTAACCAAGCACAGTCATGGGCTTTCTTATTCGGGATTTAATTCAATATAAATATATTCCAAGGCTTATTCGAAGGTCACTTATTTCACATAAATCTTTTCTTCGTACATGTATACTTTTCAAATAGCTCTTACTTTATAATGTTTTAATTCATACTCGGTATTTACCAAACTTTGTTAGGTCTTTCTTTCTCAATCTAAACTTCCATATATCTATTAAAACATACTAAGCTAAGTAATTCTTTTGCAATTTTTACAGTCCACTCTACTAACTTCTTCACATAAGGTACAATTACTCTCCTGTGCCATGCCATCAGTAACCTTTTTTTCATAGATGTATAATAAATCTTTAGTTAATCTCTGCTAAATTCTCCATACCACATCATAGAATCGTTTTTTATATACAATGGCACTTTTGTATGACTAAAATTTTTAACAACATTGTCATTCAAACAAACATTTAAATTTACGTCATAACCTTTTCTTTCCATCAGTCAAATAGACCTGTTCTTCCTCTACCTGTGGATTTAACATACTCGCCAACGGCCTACTGTAGGACAAAGGTCTCAGACATGTCCTTAGCAATGCATGTCTGGGGTTTGGCCATTTTCCTCACAAAGCTGGTCGCTGCGGATTGGTGATGGTTGGAGATTTTAGCCTGATCGCCCAAAACCAAACAACCTACTATGGGTGCCACTGACTAGTACAGCATTATCATCATCATTAATTGCTAAGCTACAACCCTAGTTGGTAAAGCAGGATGCTATAAGCCCAGGGGCTCCAACAGGGAAAATATCCCGGTGAGGAAAGGAAACACGGAAAAATAAAATATTTTAAGGAGAGCAACATTTAAATAAATATTTCTTTTATAAACTATAAAACATTAACAAAACAATAGGAAGACAAATAAGAAAAAATAGTGTTCCCGAGTGTACCCTCAAGCAAGAGAACTCTAATCCAAACCAGTGGAAGACCTTGGTACAGAGGCTATGCCAATATCCAAGACTAGAGAACAATGGTTTGATTTTGGAGTATCCTTCTCCAAAAGAGCTGCTTAACATAGCTAAAGAGTCTCTACTGCCCTTACCAAGAGGATAGTGGCCACTGAACAACTACAGTGCAGTACTAAACCCCTTGAGAGAAGAATTGTTTGGTAATTTCAGTGTTCTCAGTTTTGTGAGGACAGAGGAGAATATGTAAAGAATAAGCCAAACTATTCGGTGTATATGTAGGCAAAGGGAAAATAGACCGTAACCAGAGAGAAGGATCCAATGCAGTAGTATCTGGCCAGTCAAAGGACCCCATAACTCTCAACTTGTAGTATCTCGACGGGTGACTGGTGCCCTGGCCAAGCTACTACCTACATTACTGATCATGGCGATACAAAATCCTCTACACTACGTTAAGTTATCCCCACACATATATAAATACATACATACATACATTTAAATATATATATTATATATATATATATATATATATATATATATATATGTGTGTGTGTGTGTGTGTGTGTGTGCGCGCGCGCGCTTGTGTGTATATGTATATATATGGTAAATATGGCTTGTGTATATGAAGTTTTGCGTTTGTTCGGTTCATAGGCTGTCTTTAGTATTGGGATTTTTTCTACGACCATCCAAATTATGGTTAAAAAAAGTCTATATTTCTCTTCAACAATAGTCTGTTCTTGAATGGGTATATTATAGTGACAAGCGTTAACCGATGTCTCCGAGTGGACACTATATTGGAAAGGCCTATGAAAAGAATGTAATGTGTATCTTCAAGTGTTATTTCCAAAGTATATGTCAGTTATAATAATTCCTAAGGATAATCTATTGCTTTTTTTTTTTACCAGCAACACACATTCAAAAGCTAATGTGAGTACTTGCATGCAAAAATTTCTGAAGATGAATTACTTATTCGAAATATCAGTTACAGAAAAATGTAATGAAACAGCGAACGACTATTTCTAAGTCGGGATATTTTTCATTTTTTAATTTTGAGTAATGTTGGGAGGGCCTGCCTATGTCAGGCCAAGCGCTCCCAGTATAAATAACTCGGAAGAAGAACTTAGCAATTTATCACAGTGAGTGTCTCATGTGGGAATGGGGAATTCTGATCTGTACTCTCTCCTTTCTCAGCCAAAAATGGAATAAGAAAATAAAGACTGGTTCTTATGCATGAATTTTATATGGACTGGCGTGATAGGTTACCGGGACGCTCCTTTTCTGAATAATTCACCAACGTAGGAGGTGGATTCTTATTACTACCGTTCCATGCTCATGCTGTTGTTCCATTAACCTGTTATGTTCTTTTTGGTCATTAAATATTTGTAGGTTTTGGTGATTAGTGTTGACCTGTGATAATTCAGATCTCAAATATATACAGATAACCGACTTTTCACAAGTAAATTTTTTCAACATCCTTTTAGTAAAACATGAATGTTCCATTCTTGATTCAAACATCATATGAGAGAGAGAGAGAGAGAGAGAGAGAGAGAGAGAGAGAGAGAGAGAGAGAGAGAGAGTGGAACGGATTGACAGTCTTTGGATATATAGACCAGCGCAGGGGCCTATTAGGCCATTCAGTGCCCAGGAAAAAAAAAAGTTACATAATGATGCAAAAGTTAATATGGGTTGAAGAGCAAGATGGAAAAAATGAAGCGGGAACTGAGGTAAAGTAGAAAGACACAAAGCAAGTGCAGTTAAAGGCCAAACAAACGATAAAAAGACCCTATGTAATGCCTACAGTACGCCGTATAGGGTGCAATAACAGAACTATCCCTTTACAGAGAGAGAGAGAAGAGAGATGAATGAAAGTTGAGGGTATGTATACTGCTCAATATTTTCTGCAAAGACTAATGAACATGTGAAATGTATGGAGTAATGTTTCTGAAGGAGTGGATGGCATTCAATCAAGACTGACGTCAATATGTACAGTCACTCATATAAGTTGATCGATGTCCGGAGGTTTGAGACAGACTTTTCTTTCTCGACGACAGGTGTCGGCAGGGAGCACGAAACTGATCAAATATTCAACTAATGAATATTCAACCATCGTAAGGTGGCGATGAAAATGGAATGTTTGCACAAATGCAAACATATGCCACATAAGCAAGTAAAGAAAAATTTAATTAAAGAAGGACAAACTTCATTAGAGACTACCAATTTTACGCCAGTTTATCTTGGCATCGAATTAAAAACCTATTACAACGCTGACTGTACAGGGGAGCAACAAAAGGAGAAAAGGTCTGGTATTAATTTCATTCTAGAAGATTTTCTGAAAATCAAAGAGTTACACTTGTCATAGCAAACCTCTGAAGTTTCTCGTCACTATTTCACTTAGCTCTACACCCTTCTTAAACTTCTACAACGCAAAGCTCAATTCGAGGCCCTTCTTCCTATTTCAAAACATAGGATTTATATTTTTCTTATTAGTTTCTTACTTCTCTCCATCCACAACAATCCGAAACTCAAATCCAGTCGCTCTTTACTAATTTCATGCAGTGGGATCATCCATGGTTCTACAATTAATATATGGATGTAACAAAGACCTTAATTTTTGTCAGTTTTTGGCTATGCAAGTTTAAAAAAACAGCATTGTTGTCGTGAATTGTTTGTATCGCACATGCTGTAAAGTGTGGCAGATTATTATTATTATTATCATTATTAAATACTAAGCTACAACCCTAGTTGGAAAAGCAGGATGCTATAAGCCCAGGGGCCCCAACAGGGAAAATAGCCCAGTGAGGAAAGGAAACAAGGAGAAATAAAATATATTGAGAATAGTAACATTAAAATAAATCTATATAAACAATAAAAACTTCAACAAAACAAGAGGAAGAGAAACTAGATAGAACAGTGTGCCGGAGTGTACCCTCAAGCAAGAGAACTCTAACCCAAGATAGTGGAAAACCATGGTACAGAGGCTATAGCACTATCCAAAAATAGAGAACAATGGTTTGATTTTGGAGTGTCCTTCTCCTAGAAGAGCAGCTTACCATAGCTAAAGTCTTTTCTACCCTTACCAAGAGGAAATTAGCCACTGAACAATTACATTGCAGTAGTTCACCCCTTGGGTGAAGAAGAATTGTTTGGTAATCTCAGTGTTGTCAGGTGTATGAGGACAGAGAAGAATCTGTAAAGAATAGTCCAGACTATTCGGTGTCTGTGTGGGCAAAGGGAAAGTGGACCGTAACCAGAGAGAAGGATCCAATGTAGTACTGTCTGGCCAGTCAGAGGACCCCCTAACTCTCTAGCAGTAGTATCTCAACTGAGATAAGTAAAACTGGTAAAAAGTTAGTGCAGGTGAGGCGACCCGTTTCTCTATGGAGCAACCCCATCAACAAACGGTTCACTATATACACATATATATATATACATATATATATATATATATATATATATATATATATATATATATATATATATATATATATATATTCAAATAAGCCATATATATTTTGATATATTAATGTCTGGATTCTCTTAACGACCTCGGGATCAGAGCCCCAGGCGAAATCTCACAAAGACAAGAGCTTGGCTCCGGCCGGGAATCGAACCCTGGTCGGCAAGCTTATATAGACAGTGACTAACCCATTCGGCCGAATGGGTTAGTCACTGTCTATATAAGCTTGCCGACCAGGGTTCGATTCCCGGCCGGAGCCAAGCTCTTGTCTTTGTGAGATTTCGCCTGGGGCTCTGATCCCGAGGTCGTTAAGAGAATCCAGACATTAATATATCAAAATATATATGGCTTATTTGAATATGAAAAACACGTAAAAATGTGCAAAATTTATCATATATATATATATATATATATATATATATATATATATATATATGTTACGGTCATTTTGAGGAATTGGTCATTTTGCAAACTGCCAGGTCATTTTGGAAAATGACCAAAATATCTGTCAGTATGCAAAATGCCCAAATAATTGTGGTCATTTTGGAAAATGACCAGAAGTTTAGTCATTTTGCAAAATGACTATTAGTATCGTTGGTCATTTTGTAAAGTTACCCCAATAGCTGCTGGTCATTATGCAAAAATAAACAAATAGTAACTTAAAATTGATTAGGAAAAGTCTGTCAGTTAGTTCCTTCGGAGGTTTGGCCGAGGACGGAAATTTTCGTGCTCCTCTCATCACTTATTTGTTGCAAGTATATTGTACACTGAAAAGCTTCACAATGGAAAGTAAGAAAAGTATTTTCCAAACAAAACTACTAGAGTCTGAAGTAAAGAAAGCTACAAATAGTTCAAGTTTATTTCCCCGGGAAGAGTACGAATGAGTAATTAGTCGCCAGAATAAACTTAAACAATCTAATCCTACGAAGACTAAGCAGGATTATCGTTTGTTACAAATATATAAAAAAACTGGAGGTCACAATTGAGGGTACCCCCGAGCAAAAGTTGCAGAAGATGTGTTTGATATACTTTTAGTTATTCATCGCAAAATTGGCCAAGGAGGAAGAACTAGTATGTGTAAGGCAACCAAAGTAAAATATGCAAACATTTCACGCGATCAGATAACGCTGTTCTTGCAGTATTGTGAGGAATGTCAGCTAAAGAAAAGTAGTGTGCGGAAGTGTGTGGTTGTCAAGCCAATCGTCTCAAACAGCATGAATTCTCGAGCTCAGGTTAGTAACGAAACAAACATTATTATTCACTAAGTTATTGTTAGCATTTCCTAGCCTTCCAATCTAACCTTAATGTAATAAATTATAAGCATGACCCTACTACTACTACTACTACTACTACTACTACTAAGACTGCCGAGGAGGTAGCTTTTCACCTGGTTGACATTTTCTGTGATAAAGGAGCCCCTCATATTCTTCAATCTGACAATGGGAGAGAATTTTCAAATAAGGTAATCAAGGAAGTTCTGGCTATGTGACCAGAATGTAAGCTAGTTCATGGGAAACCAAGATATTCTCAATCACAGGGTCCCGTGGAACGAGCAAACAGAGATGTTGAAGCAATACTCGCTTGCTGGATGAAAGATAACAACACTAAACAATGGTCAAATGATCTGCGCTTTGTTCAGTGGCAGAAAAACATGCGCTTCCATTCTGGAATTGGCAGGACACCTTATGAAGCCATGTATGAAGAAAAGGCTCATCTTGGTATTTCTGCTGTCAACATACCAGAAGAAATAATGGAAGGCATGGAGACAGAGGAGCAGCTTGCAGAAGCACTTTGTTTAGTTAATGAAGAAGATCAAAATGTAGAACAGGGGAGAAGTGCGGAAAGTTGTGCCATAAATTGCAACTCGTGTGGTTAAAACATTCCATGTCATCCTTCTGGTCAGTGTTGTTCAACTGTAAATGACAATGTTGATGACTCTGTGCTCTGTTACCTATGCAATAGAAATCGTAGCATTCAGGCTGAACGAAGGGAATCGAAAATACAACAAGAGAAGCAAGCTAAAAAAATGAAGGATAAATCAGTGCAGCGTTTCAAGCCAGCCCTTGCAGGGGACACTGTCATGGTTCCTATTCCACTTGTTGACCGTGGACGAGCGGAGTTTGCGAATGCAAAGGAAATTATAACTGAGACAATAGATGGCGGAACTTACAAACTAGGGACAAAACATGGTTTACTTAAACAGGTGTACAGTGGGAATCAGTTCACTTTATGTGCTGAAAAATTTGTCACTCGAAGAGGTAATAAACTTTATTACCTCTTCGAGACTGTCTTCGCGATCCTTTATTAAATAAAGGATCGCGAAGACAGTCTGCGAGAGATAGCAATTGCAAACTCGATGGGACATGGCCAGGGGATCAGTAAGTGTGGCTGCACCCAGTCATGTCGGAGCAGACGCTGTAAATGCTTCAAAAACGAAGTATTGTGCAACAGCAGATGTAAATTGCAGCAACTCTTGTTCAAACAAGTCAGATAATGCTAATTTTGATAATTGTTGAAATAATTTTCAAGTTCAGTTTTAGTTCTTTCAATATTCTAATATACTTGTAATGTGTAATGTAAGTTTTTAATGTTGAATAAATAAAACACACACCTTTATTAATACTTAGACTTTTCCTAATCAATTTCAAGTTACTATTTGTTTATTTTTGCATAATGACCAGCAGCTATTGGGGTAACTTTACAAAATAACCAACGATATTAAAAGTCATTTTGCAAAATTACAAAACTTCTGGTCATTTTCCAAAATGACCACAATTATTTGGGCATTTTGCATACTGACAGATATTTTGGTCATTTTCCAAAATGACCAATTCCTCAAAATGACCGTAACATATATATATATATATATATATATATATATATATATATATATATGTATATATATATACACACACACACACATATATATATATATATATATATATATATATATATATATACAGTATATATATATAATGTATATATAATATGCAAGATGCCCTTTGCGTCAATAGGCGTGGGAGATGATGGTGATGATATATATACAAACTTACATACATACATATAGCACGTCCGCTAAATAAGAACTATTCAAGTAGAAACTCTCGAAGATAAGAATGTACGTATTCCATCACTAATCCATCACTAAAAAAATAATAAAGTAGCAATATCAATTTAATTCTTGATATATATATATATATATATATATATATATATATATATATATATATATATATATATATATATATATATACAGTGATGCCTCAGGATACGAAAGTAATCCGTTCAGGATACGGTTTCGTATCCTGATTTTTTCGAATCCTGAGTCGCGTTTTACATGTAAATAGCCTAATCCGTTCCAAGCCTTACAAAAAGTCACCTTTCTTTCATAAACACACCAAACTGTAGTAATAAACATGCAATGCAGCCATTTCTATCATTCAATAATTAACCCAACCGTTAAAAACCGCCTAATCCATTCCAGAAACCACCATGAGATTATTCAATAATGTAGTTATAGCCTAGTTATCCCCTCCAAGCCCTAAGAAAACGGTCCATTTTCTTTACTACTGTATAAAAGTTACGGTACTGTATGTAAAGCATTTGGATCAGTGAAGGTGTATTGTTACCTGTACACCTAAATTAAGGGCTGATACCCTGAAAAAAAAGGTACTGTACTCTCGGCGACGAGTTGGGATCTCGTAAGCTTTTCGTATCCTGAAAATTTTTTCGTATACTGGGGCATAAAAATCTTTGTATCGCTTTTCGTATCCTGAATTTTTCGTAAGCAGAAACTTTCGTATCCAGAGGTATCACTGTATATATATATATATATATATATATATATATATATATATATAATATATATATATATATATATATACCACCTCACCTGGAGGCCTACTGGGTAAGTGTGTTGGACTTGGGAGCTCAAATTTAAAAACCCCTCTTGGAATCCATCTCATTCTCATATTAGGATTGATTGATTGATTTGAGGTTTTCTGGCATCCTGACATCTTAAGTCATTGACGCCGATATCGTTTATTGAAATAAAAATGAATAATATCCAATTAAAACCATAAAAGCAAAGCTGTCATATTAAAAGTTAATTATCTTTCAGAAGACCTGCTTCTTAAATAAAAGCTAAAAACACCACTGGCATGGTAGGACACATCATGTCCAAGAACCTCGAGCCCCTGACAGAAATCTATTTCTTTCAATACTATATGTGGGGCATTCAGTCAAAAAAGGGTACCGAACAGTCATCGCAATATGGTTGATGTTAGCCAGACAGCAAATTCGCATGTGTCATCCGAGTGTGACTAATTTGGAGACAACAAAGAATAGTCTCCCACTTTCGGGGCACCCTGTTATACCTCCAAGGGGATATAACATTACTTATTTTTATCATCTTATTTTCATGTAAACTATCCCAATGCTGTTGTCAATTATTATAAATAAAATTCTTAATTGTAGGTAAAAAAAATCACTACTGGAAATGGGATACCTTCTTAGTAGCAACTCAGCTGCAGCATTCTTTGCCAGTGAATCTGCCTTCTCATTTCCAGATACACCTAAGTGTGCTGGAACCCAGCAAATTCGAACTGTTATACCTTTCATGACAATAATTGAAAGCAACTCTAAAATCTTTAGAACTAAAGGATTACTGGAATTAAAAACTTCTACAGCTTGTAGGATACTTCTTGCATCACTAAAAATGGCATAATTGCCCTCACCTATTTTATCGATAGCGGTTAGTCTGCCATATAGTTTAGCAGTAAATATAGAGGATGCTAGAGGAAGTGCACCTCTACAATTAAAAGCACTACTATATACTCCAAATCAAATGTCAGCATCAGATTTGGAGCCATCAGTATATATAAGAGTCGTTCCCTGTGTTCATGTTCCATAAAGAGCAACCTGGATTCGTAGTCAGTCATGTCCTTTTTTATACCAATAAAATATTCACAAAAAGATATATCTAATAGTTTCCATGGAGGGGTTGATGATATCCTATATGGGAGCACTTTATTTCTACCTATATCTAAACTGTCCACTAAAGTTTTTACCCAGAAACCACAAGGTTGAGGAGATTTTGGGTGCAACTCAGAATATCTACAAAGCCTTACAAGGTTTGCCTTTTGACAGGCTAGAGAATTAGGATGTCTTTGCAACCTAAACAAATACCGAACAATAGAAGACTTCCGGTAAAAGTCTAAAGGCAATTCCCCAGTGTCAACAAGGAAGCTTGGGATAGGTGAAGTTCTAAAGGCTCCTGTGGACAATCTGATACCAGCATAGTGTAAATAATCTAAAACTTAATCAGCTTGGGGTGCCTGAGGAGTATATTTCACACCCAAAACTAATTTTTGAAAAAAATTAAGGCCTTGCATAATTTTAAAAGTTTTACAGTCTATGATGTATGGGACAAAACTTTTAAAAGATTCAGACCCTCGAGACATTTCACTTTTAAAGCTTTTAGGTGAGGAACCCATATGAGCCTACAATCAAAGATCAACCCTAAAAATCTAGCTTCACTTACACATAGGATACATTGACCTTTGATGTACATACCGGGTCTGGATATGAATAGGCAATGACATGGCCTGAGAGAGGTTAGTACTGTTAATAGTGGTGGGGGACAAAGGTTGTACAGAGGTGGGCAATGCCCCAGTGCTTTATTAATAGATGTTGTATTTCTTTTTATTAGAACTATTGGCAGTACTAAGTGGGTTTGATGTCTCCTGTGGTAAAATTTCCCTTATATTTCAATGCCTTTGCATAGCTGTTTTGTTTATTCAGTAGTCTTTTGGCATGTCCTATACTTGTGTGTTTCACACTAAATTTGTTGAGGGCAGCTTCTTCCAACTTATATAGCTATAGCTCGCAGCTCCTATTGGTGGATTTATGATTTGAGTTGCAGTTCAAACACCTAGCCTTAAGTATGCACATTTTTTTTTTACAAACTTTAGAAGGATGTTTGAATTTAAAACAGTTGAAACACTGTAGTGGCTTCTGTTTGAAAGGTCCAACTCTAATCCTTTCATTCTCAATAACAATATGGAAAGGTACATCAGCATCCTGAAAAGTAAGGATAATCATCGATGTTCTGGAACTTTATGCACCCTCCATACTGTTAGTGGTCACATGGCCAGTATCTCCTCTTCTGTAAATTCAAACAGGTCTTTATTGAAAACTGCTCCCCTCCCATAACTAATTCAAGCAGGGTTTGACATCTAATTTAATATCATCACTACTTGTTTTAAGGTTAGATAATATGAGAGACTGATTTGGAATGGATGAGGAAATTATTTTTCCAAAGCAGGATATATCACCCAGAACAATGGTTCCTACATTTATCTGTATAAATTTACAAATTTTGAAATAATTCCCTGCACTCCCTTTAGGCTCCTTAACAAGCATTGGGAGGGTTTACCTACATCTATTTTCACACCAGTTGGCAGGTCTGTTTACATTCAAGTCTGTAGGTACCATATCACACAAAGCACAGTTAATATTCAAATTATTAATCTGAATATGAATAATATTACTTGTGGCATTTAATGCTTAATCATGACTATTATAAGATACTCATGAATCCCATTCATCACTATGAAGTTTCATTCTTATCTCCAATATTATTCCTTAACTCTTAAATGCTTTATATAGCTCATCATAATCAGTACCTACTAGGATTTGGGTAACATGAAGATTCACAGTTCCCTTATGTGACCCAGATTACCCGTTTTTGATCATCCGTAGAATGGTCCTTTTCAGTTTCAAGGTCGTCAACAGAGGGGTTGGATTGTAGCAAAGAAGCAAGCCAAGCTTTCCACCTCTTATCGGAGAATGTCAGTCGTCCTATTCCATGTGACCCAACATGAGCAGAGGCTTCAGTGGGACCAGTCTTCTATCAAAGAGGGGCTGTCTCTCCTTAGGTGGCGCACACTGGTCAGTGGGGGTAGCTAGCCCATCCCACCAACGACTCCAATGCCTGGCGTCACCCATTACCCACAAATATGGGCGACTTAAAACCGGATAACTGGAGCCCGATTCTTAACAGACATGATCTGCACCCGATGGGATCTGCCAGAGGGTGATAGCGTCCAAATTTGTAAAGGTTGACATGGCATGCCATACATCCCACACTGTGCCAAATCCAAAGCAGCAGTCAAACTATAATCAAACAAGCTAACATCCCACACTGTGCCAAATCCAAAGCAGCAGTCAAACTATAATCAAACAAGCTAAAGTCGTCAACAAGTTCATGCCCAAGAGGAAGAGATGCAAGAATAAAAGAAATAACCAAAAGAAAGAGAGAAAGTGCTGACTAATTTTGTTGACACAACAATTCGGCACCAAGGTCCAGTGGGAAAGCAGTTCCCACCATTCATCAGAGACCAGCTGCTAATCCCTAGGCCCCCAACCTCGTCAGGGCTTCAGCATCTGGGGGGGGGGGGGTCTCATGTAGAGAACTTCCAGTTTGTATGTATATATTTATGTATGTGTGTATACATACACATATATACATACATATATATGTGTGTGTGTGTATAAAAATGCAGAATCATACAGTATGAAATACTTTCATATTTTAACCAAAACGGCTTTTTAGCCTTAAAAAGGTGACACTAGTAGATGCTACCGTTCCAGATTACATTAGGTATTTTAGAATGGTATTAGTAGCCAATCTGGCTACGGTTCTCTTATAACGAGATGTAATTCAACACGATTGAATCGCTCTTCTTTGCTAGGGAATCGAATTCTGGCTTATCTATATAAAGATATTTTGTCATGACTAATGTGCAATGTAGTCCGAGACAAGCTTGCTTATGTTTCATTGGCGCTAAATACCTTTATAGATGGAGTATTGAGAGATGTTAAAGAAACTGAATAAGGATAAAATTATGGTACAAGAAAATGTACCACGAATGGAGCCTGGAACGGCTTCGTGTAGAGAGAGAGAGAGAGAGAGAGAGAGAGAGAGAGAGAGAGAGAGAGAGAGAGAGAGAGAGAGAGAGAGAGAGAACGTTTTGAAAAGCACAATGATATGCGAAAATTTCTAACCAGCAATATATCTAAATAAATATAATTTCATTTCCAAAGTGGCCACTTTCCTCTTGGTAAGGGTAGAAGAGACTCTTTAGCTATGGTAAGCAGCTCTTCTAGGAGAAGGACACTCCAAAATCAAACCATTGTTCTCTAATTTTGGGTAGTGCCATAGCCTCTGTACCATGCTCTTCCACTGTCCTGGGTTAGAGTTCTCTTGCCTGAGGGTACACTCGGGCACACTATTCTATCTTATTTCTCTTTCTCTTGTTTTGTTAAAGTTTCTATAGTTTATATAGGATATTTATTTTAATGTTGCTATTCTTAAAATATTTTATTTTTCCTTGTTTTCTTTCCTCACTGGGCTATTTTCCCTGTTGGAGCACCTGGGTTTCTAGCAATGAGCTTTTCTAACTAGGGTTGTAGCTTGGTAATTAATAGTAATAGTAGTAATTAAATTTCTATTTTGGATATAAATTATTGTTATTGTTGCTATTTTTATCCTACGCTGACATTTCTTTCCTTAACATATTCCAATTCTTATGCATAACTTGAATCACTTTCATTACAGTGCTTCTAGTGTCATCGGCCATAGCAACTGCATGCCTAAATCAGTTATATATTATCATCATCATCTGTTCCTACACCTATTGACGCAAAGGGCCTCGGGTAGATTTCACCAGTCGTCTCTATCTTTAGCTTTTAATTTAATACTTCTCCATTCATCATTTCCTACTTCCCGCTTCATATTACTCAGCCATGTAGGCCTGGGTTTTCCAACTCTGCTAGTGCCTTGTGGAGCCCAGCTGAACGTTTGGTGAACAAATTTCTTTTGGGAAGTGCGAAGAGCATGCCCAAACCATCTCCATCTACTCTACATCATGATCTAACCTACATATGGCACTCGAGTAATCTCTCTTATTGTATGATTTCTAATCCTGTCCTGCAATTCAACTCAAAATATCCTTCTGAGGACTTTGTTCTCAAATCTACAAAATCTATTGGAGATTGTTTCATTATCATACCATGACTCATTATTATCATTATTATTACTTGCTAAGCTACAGCCCAAGTTGGAAAAGAAGGATGCCATAAGCCACGGGCTCCAACAGGGAAAATAGCTCAGTGTGGAAAGGAAACAAGGGAAAAAAATATTTAAAGAGCAGCAACAACACCAAAATAAATATTTCATATATAAACTATGAAAACTTTGACAAAACAGAAGGAATAGAAATAAAATAGAATAGTGTGCCCGAGTGTACCCTCAAGCAAGAGAACTCTAATCTAAGACAGTGGAAGACCATGATACAGAGGCCATGGCACTATCCAAGATTAGAGAACAATGGTTTGATTTTGGAGTGTCGTCCTCCTAGAAGAGCTTCTTACCATAGCTAAAGAGTCTCTTCTACCCTTACCAAGGGGAAAGTAACCACTGAACAATTACAGTGCAGTAGTTAACCCTTTGGGTGAAGAAGAATGGTTTGGTAATCTCAGTGTTGGCAGGTGTATAAGAACAGAGAAGAATCTGTAAGAAATAAGCCAGACTATTCAGTGTATGAGAGGGAAAACAAAAATGAACCATAACCAAGAGAAGGGTCCAATGTAGTACTGTCTGGCCAGTCTAAGGACCCCATAACTCTCTAGCGGTAGTATCTCAACGGGTGGCTGGTGCCCTGGACAACCTACTACCATAGGGTAACACCGATCTCACTAAACTGATATATAGTCTGATTTTTATATGTAATTTCAGGTGATTTGATTTCAAAATTTTACTTAACCTAGCTACTGTCTGATTTGCTTTTTTTCAATCTTTCACTAAACTCTGATTCGAAGAATCAAAGACCCTGTATTGGAGATCATAGTTCCTTAATACTTAAATGATTCTACATCATCAATCCTGTATTCCTCCAATGATATTTCATCTTCCATTGCATACTCCGTTCTCATCATCTCTATCTTTTATCTTCAGCCCAACCTCGTGTAATATTTCATGAATTCTGATAAGTAAGCATTGCAAATCCTGTAGTGTTCTGCTAACAAGGAAAGCATCATCAGCATACGCTAGGTCTACTAAATTCCTATCACCAATCTAGTCCAATCCTCCACCATCTCTGACTGTTCTACGCATTACAAAATCCATAAGAAGGATAAACAACATAGGTAACAAAACATTCCCTTGGAGTACTCCGCTGTTCACCCGAAATTCATATGATAAGACTCCATTAACATTAACTTTGCACTTTCTATGCTCATGAACAGACAATCAAATTTACATATTTAAGAGGAATTCCATAACGACGCAGGACTCTCCACAAAATTGGCCGGTGCACACTATCAAAGGATTTTTCAAAGTCCACAAATGCCATCAAAAGGGCATTTCTATATTCTACGCATTGCTATACAACATGTCTCAAAATGAAAATTTGGTCAGTGCAACTTCTACCTTTTCTAAATGCTGCTTGTTCATCTCTCAGGTTTTCATCAATGTTTCTCTCCAGTCTCTTTACAATAAGCATACTATTTATTTTCATAACTGAGGTAAGTGTTATACCTCTGTAGTTATTGCAATCAGTCAGGTCTCAATTTTTTGCTATTTTCACCAACACTTCCAACTCCCATTCATCAGGTTTTGCCTCTTCATGACACATTCTACAAAATAATCTTGTAAGTAGTCTGGGAGTCACTCTATTTTCGGCCAGTATCATCTCGCCGTTATTCCATCGTATCCAGGGGCTTTCCATCTCTCTCTCTTTTTTTTTTTTTAGGATAGCTTTGACTTCAAATACATTGAAATGCATTTATGGGCACATCAAGGTCTTCATCAGCTTCAGGTATATCAATCATATTATTCCCTTCATACCTCCTATCCATTACATCACTAAAGTGTTCCATCCAACGTTGTCTTTGTTCATTTTCTGTTGCTATAATAAGAACCATCACTTTTTGATAGGTATATACTGCTTCTTCTTTGCCCCAGTCGAGATTTCATTAATAATTCAATGAGCAATTCTTACACCATAGCTACTTCCTGAATTCGTAGCTTTTATAGCCTCATCTGCTTTTATGTCTAAATATTCTTTCCAGTCATGTCTAGCATTTCTTTTGACCTCACTGTCAATACTGCAATACTTAGCCTGCTCTACCTTGTAATTTTCATTACTTCCTCGAAAACTTTCAACAATCAATTTCTGTATTTGTCTCTTTCTATAGTATCCCAAGTATCATTTGTTACCCGTGGCTTTCTTCACCAACAACTGATACTGATATATGTTCTTAATATCACACCATTCTTCAATAATTGTCTGCCCTTCGTCTCTTTAAGTCTCTAAGACTGCAAATAGATTCCTACATTCAATTGTAAATGTTTCTCTGTGCTCTTCTTCTAAAAGCTTAGTTGTATCAAACCTAGGTATTCTATCCATCTTTCTGTTGGGTGCTTTCAGTTTTAATTACATGTATCAATGGTTTCCTAAAATTCGCTTCATAATGAATACACAATTTCCTCCGTTATTTGACCTTGCATGAACAAATTGTCATTTCTTTTTCATATCAAACATTTCGTCTTTTTGTGTTGCTGTATACTGATGGTTCTTCAACGTAGTTTGCTTTTTATACCAGCTGCTGAAATCCAATGTTGATATTTCCACGGTTGTGTTATATTTCACGTATACTATTCATAACCTTCATATTAAATATCGTTTACTCGCCATGTATGTATTCAGAGTGAAATAGGACTATCAACGTCATCGCATCTATAAACAAACATAGACATTCACCTTGACTCGTTGACTTTGATTGCATATAACCAATAGCAATGGTGCACTACAAATGTACGCGATCATTACTGTTGTTTAATGGAGCGGCACACTGCACTATTACTGAGGCTAAACAATTACCTCCTGACTCGCATTGTCCTCTTTATAGTTGTGTCTGGCGGAGAGATATATCATGACGATATTTTTTATGAGTTTTCCATTTTTATTCCGATAATTTTTTGGTACCTTTAATGAGCAATGTATTTTGTGAAAAAGGAAATTACTTTGTTCATCCTATTAATTTTATCTCCCTGTATTGCCATTGTCTTTAGATTTCCATAATTTTTATCATATCTAGATAAAAATAAAATAGTCTTTAATAGTCACTAGACCTTAGGAAACATAGTACGGTAACTTCTTGCAGATTTCCCAGCCTTCCAGTCGTTCAATTTCCTATGAACATACTTCTCTTATTTTCTATGTCTTAATAGTAATCAAATAATAACAAAAGGTGTCAGACAGGGTAAGCCCAAACCTTTACGAAAACATTGCGATTGCTCTAAATGTTTTTGTAGTTTCGATATCCGTCAATAATTTAGTAAACGAGTGTGAATCTGAACTTGCTAAAATTAAGGTCACAAGTCGTCAACAATTATTCTGCTACTTTAAAGCCCATATGTGATTTTCTGTCTGACAATATTATTAACCAAGTGTGTATCTGTATTCGTTTGAGAGTTATAGCCCTCTGAATTATGGTAACCTCGAAAAATCGCCCCATTGAACTTTGAACCTTGAGCCTATCCATTTTTAAGAATATGCATTTTAACTATTTTGATATAAAGAATCCTATTTTTGCCAACGGCAAATGAAGATTTTAGTCCTGGTTTCACGTAGATGGGATGATAATTAACTGAGTTATAGCAAAAAATCGATTCTGAGTTTTCTGGTCAGTGACCTAGATATGAACGCTACGAGGTCCAAATTTTAAAGGGATCTATTATGTCTCAGTGCAGCTCTCCTGAAAATTTAAAGTAAATCGATCAAATACCTTTTTTCGAAATGTTGCAAACAAAGAAATCTACCAAACCAAATATCCCTTGCCCATCTCGGTGGGGAATGAACTACGTAGACTGAAAAATCACTTCGTTATCTGTAAGTTATCCGTCACTGCCTGAAAAAAAAAAAAAAAAAATGTGCAGTTCTACCTCACTTATATATAGAGCCTAAGAGTTTTCATAAAATATTACAATTTACATTAGTAACAAGAGTTACAAACAGACATAATTCCTAATAGGCAAAGCAGCTAAAAAGTAATAAATTTACTATATCTACCAGAGTACACAATTCATGAAGTTGATGGCACACTAATGTGTTTCCTTAAACGAACGGCCGTGTGTTGATTGTAACGATAACAGTTATATTAAAGATTTTCATGCTCTAAAGTGTCTAAACAGACATGCAAACATAGCACACGCATTATTAACAAATTACCTCAATACAAAATAAATAAAATCCTCCAACTCTATATGAATGTCATTTATTGTAAAACATTATTCTTACAAAAAATAGACTAACCGGGGATATTGTTTCACAAAAATACACAGAAAATTATCTAATGAACCAGGAATTAACAAAACGACCGATGATAAAACCCGATATGTCTCTCTTTGGACTCAACCTTGAACTCAAACGATTTTGAATGTCATTAAGTACGGAGTAGAGGAATACAAGTTTAATTACCACACATCAAAGGGCAACATAGATTAGCATTAAAATTTCTTTATAGTGATTTGCTTTCTAATAATTACAGAGCAAACAATTCTTTATAGGCAGCATGTTTATAGAATGAAATAATTCGGTTCTCAGGAGGTATTTGATAATCCATCCACAAAATTCCTCGTTTACTTAATTGAATAGTGTTATGAATTCCATAAAGGCATGATTATCAAAGGTGTAGGGTAGATAATTCATTAAATTTAGAGGGCAAATAAAATTACATGAACTGCAACGAATGTTTTTGTATTGAACAGGCTGTCGTAAGTTTTTATTTTACAGTCTATATATGACACACTAGTAACGTTGTTACTGATTTCAAGATACTTTATATCCTTTATATATTACTTCTCATACAGTTTATCTACTTTCTTTCCTAAGCAGACTATTTCTTCCATGTTAAAGCCCTTGGGCTTATAGCATCCTGCTTTTCCTAATTAGGGTTGTAGCTTAGCTACTACTACTACTACTACTAGTAGTAGTAGTAGTAGTAGTAGTATGTGTATATATACATATTCTATATATATATATATATATATATATATATATATATATATCGCTACAAATCCCTCCACCAGATATACACATAAATAATTTAGTATGAAGTATAAAACATTCAAGAATACCAATGTTATCAATGACAAGGAAGTTATCAGCAAAAGAAAAATAAAGAAACAGAAAAAAAAGCTGTTATTTGAAATACGACACAGTATTTCTGTACTCCCTACCAACATCGCGGTAAAGAAGTCTCAACAATTATAACCGGGCACGTCACTCTTAAAAGAGCAGTTCACGCCCCAAAGTGCGAAATATTCTGGCCTGTCCTTTGAAGCATCAATTTTGCGAGCTGGAAATCCAAAGTTAATCTGACACATGAGAATTTGGTTGGACGATTCTCCTCTTCCTTTGGACCCTAAAACGCTCCTCCCCCATCCCATCCAGTCTCCCCTACCAGACTCTTGGTTTTTTTTTTATTCCTTCGCCATTTTCTTCGTCTCGCCGACACATTTAGTTAAATTATCCAGTTTTTCTAATAAGTAATTTTAACTTTTTCTTTATCAATGGTAGCGGAAGTGGAAGTCAATTTAATCGATGTTGCTAATAATGCATTGTTCTTCCTTAACTAAAAGGTGAAACAATTGAAATTCTTGTTATTTATCGCCGACTTAACCCTAAAACATCCATTAAACAACTACAGTTCAGCCGAGAAGTCTTACCGTGTTTTCAATTTTCTAAATAACGGTATAAAAGCTGACTGGTCCTGATTTACATTTCAAATCTTAAATTTGAAAAGTAAGGTGCATGCAAGGATTATTTTTTGTAAAAAAGCAACAGAAGTTTTGGGTTATCAGTCTACTTTGAGCTTTAGAATTTTCCCCTTATCTTTCAGTTAATCTTTAAAATCAAATTTATTATTTTTAGAAAAAAATTAAATATAAAAGAAGCTATAACATCAACAGCAATTCAGCAGGAACATACAACGTCAAGCTTCCCCCGGATAAAGCCGAAAATGTGTTCCTTTGAGATTTCTCTTGACAAGTACCAGATAGCATCAGTATTTCATCAAAGGACTTTTAAACAGCGTAAGTTTTATTTTACATAACAATTCCTGATCGTGAATAAATCGTTCCCAAATGATAGCTACGCGAATATAGAAAAACATTTTACGCCTTACTTAAATGAAAGGGATGAAAACATCGTTGAGGAATTAATCAATCATCCACCCATATTGGACTCCCGTACATCAATCTCCTTGACTATGAAAAAGAGATGTCAAAATGACATATGCATTCGTCGCTCCAAGTACTTCTATCGAAAAAAAAAGAACTACTAGTCTATATTAATGTATATGTCTAAAAAAAATAAGGCCTGATAAAGACGACATTAAAAGGCACAAGTCATCGTTGTAAGAAATACTGAGATTGGGCTAAAAATTATTTAATGAATATTCAGAATAAATTTTTTTATGATGATAGGGTTTGTATCATAGACAAAAAGTCACCAAATATTAAATAACGGTTGAAAAAAAAAAATGAGTTTGTTTTACTAGATTTGCCTAAATTTCTGTCCAGAATGATACACATGATAAATATAATATACATCCATATATATATATATATATATATATATATATATATATATATATATATATATATATATATATATATATATATATATATATATATAAAATTTTATATAAACATATACATAGGCCTATTTCCAGACCTCAAATATTATTTATTTTTTTCTAACGTCTTTTGGCGAACCGTCTAAATAGGTTTGCTAAAGGAAATTATCTGTTCCCTAATTTGCAATTTAGCTTTCGTACAGGTCTTGGAGCATTTGAATCCCTTCTTACAATCTGGACAGAAATCCTTTGACTGTGGTCAGGAAGTTCGTATGACTGGCCTTGATTTTAGTGCCGTCTTTGATAGTGTTATTCATAAGGCCCTTTTTTTCAAATTCAAACAGTTGGGAGTCGATGGGTCTTTACTTAGCAACATTATTACATTTCTAAGTAATAGTTCTTGTTGATCAGCACCATAGAGAGTAATGTGATAACTGGTGTTCCTAAGGGTATTGTTCTTGGACATTAATTTTCATACTATACTATGACATGTAGTCTGGAATATAAAGCAAGCTCGTTGCATATGCAGATGATGCTACTCTCTTTGCATCAATTCCATCTCCTGAATGTACATCTGGGGTTGCTTAATCTCTTAATTAGAGATGGCTAAAATTAGCACATGGTGCAAATTATGGGGCATGAAGCTGAATCCTAACAAATTAAAAGTACAATTATAATTAGGTCGAGGACAGTGGCTCCTCAACATCAGGATCTCAGCATTGATGATGTTTCTTTAACTCTGTATGAATTTTAGAATTTTAGGTGGGATTCTTGACAGCAAATTTATTTATGAGAAACACATTAGGTCTGTCTTTTCTTGAATTGCACAAAAAAAAATGGCTTATTAACGAAGTATTGTTAGATTTTTGGTGATAGGTCTATTCTGAAAAAGTGTTTCAAATGTTTCATTTAACCATGTTTCGAGTAGTGTTCTCCAGTTAAATCTTCAGCTGCTGATTCTCATCTTAATTTGTTGGACAGAAACTTACGGTCTATTAAATTTCTAATGCCTGATCTGGTATTAATCTCTGGCTTCTTCGTTCAATTAGTTCGTTATACATGTTGCATAAGATTTTTTTCATAATTCTGACCATCCTTTACAATCACATCTTCCTGGACAATACCATACTGTTCGTAATACTATGTAAACAGTTAATTCTAATAGTCATGCCTTCTCCATTATGAGGCTTAATATTACACAGCATTCTAGTAGTTTTATTCCAGCTGTGACCAAGTTGAGGAATGATCTTCCAAACTGGGTACTTGAGTCAGTAGAACTTCAAAAGTTCAAACTTGCAGTAAATGTTTTTATGTTGAGCAGGCTAACAGATATCTCTTTTTTTTATAGTTTATAAATGAAAGATCTATTTTATTGGTGTTACTCTTCATATATATATATATATATATATATATATATATATATATATATATATATATATATATATATATATATATATGTACACATGTATATATGTATGTATATATATATATATATATATATATATATATATATATAGTTAGTTCATTATTTTACGTACTTAGAACAGACAGCGTTTCCCAAGGCCATGAAACTGAAATTACATGAAGGATAAGCATAGGATGGAGAGATTCTGGTAAACAAAATGAGTATATGAAGAGTAAACGACACTTTCTCTAAAAAGAAAAGTACTTAATCAGATGGTCATACCATTATTAACTTATGCATCAGAAGCTTGGAGCCTTACTAAAGCCTTAAAACATAAGCTAGATACAAATCAAAGGGCTATGGCAACAATAATGATGGACATGAAACCGAAATAAATGAAGGATAAGCATGGAATGGATAGCTTTTGGTTAAACAAAATGATATTATGAACATAAAATGCAACTTTCTCTAGAAATAAAAGTACTTAATCTAATGGTCCTACCAGTATTAACTTATGCATTAGACGCTTGGAACTTTACTACAATCTTAAAACATAAGCTAGATACATCTAAAAGAGTTATGGCAATAATAATGATGGAAATGACACCTAGAGACAGAAAAACAATATGGATACAAGAGCAAACTAAAGTAGAGGATATTACAATATGTAGAAGAGAGAAATTGAAATGGGCAGGGTATACAATGTGAATTACAGATAATAGATGAACATCAAGAACAACAGAATGAGTCCCTAGAGATTGCCAAAGAAGCAGGGGAAGTTAAAGACGATGGATTGATGAACTAAGAAAATTTGCGTGTTATGACTGGCATAAAAAGACCATAACCGGAAGCAAGCAAGTGAAAAGCCATAACTGAGGCCTTTGTTCTGCACTGGACTAGTACTGGCTGATGATATATATATATATATATATATATATATATATATATATATATATATATATATATATATATATATATATATATATATATATATATATAAATAAGCCATATATTTTTGATATATTAATGTCTGGATTCACTCCAACTTTGCCGGACCAGGGTTCGACTTCCGGACGGTCACAAGCTGGGGCTCTGATCCTGAGGTTGTTAAGAGAATCCAGACAATGTATAAGAAATATATGGGTTATTTGAATATGAAAAACACGTCTAAATGTGCAAATTTATCATATATATACATATATATAAATATATATATATATATATATATATATATATATATATATATATATATATATATATATTCCACTATACGTCTTTTTACCTTCTAAGATGTTGCTGCAAGAAGTGATAGCCAGCTGGTTCTTACCACGGCTTTTAGGTTGAGGTTTTTAGCCATAAGCAAGTTCATGACATGGAGGTAATCCAACTAAACACTGACCACCATCAAAGATGAAGTGGTATGCGAACTCTGTATGTTCAACTATGTACTTTATCATTCCAATATTACGTGTCGAGAACCATGGTATTGAGTAACAATCATATTTTACACCTGAACGTTAAACAAAATAGACAATAATACAACACTTTGATACAGAAATAACCTATGAAAATACAAAAATTACCTATAAAAAATACAAAAAGTAAGTTTCTAACATAAAATGAAGCAAAATTGACCTAAAATTTCTTGAAGTTGAAAGGATCACACAAATTTTCACTTTTGCTCTGTCTCTCTCTCATGGTCAATACCGAAACTTAGTAAATGCGGTCTCTTCTTAAAGTTGAATATAATCTTAACTTGAGCGAGCGAGGCCTTTGATGTGGAGAGTTTTTTTCCTTACGGCAAAGCCATCCACTTTAGTTTGTTAGTGTTGTTAGTGAACTACGGCATCCTTAGTTTTGGCTTTTCCTTATTTCCTCACCTTGTGTTTATTTCCAGTATCAAAACAGACTTTTATAGAAATTCATGACCTAAATATTTTTGTTGTATCTCATGCTCAGTTAGTTAAATATAACAACCCTGTTCAAAATCTACTAGTTTGAAAAATAAAAAATATAGGCAAACAATCTTTAAATACACTGAGAATCATTCAACATGTTATTTCAAGTCAGTTTATATAATCAGCACAGACTTAATATGAAAGGTCTATGTGTAATCTGACAATAACAAAACTGCACTTGAATACAAAACTAGGCTGTGCCAAACACGGATGATAAGAGTACACACATTCAAAAGATAAATTTATCTATAATTATGTTAGTCTTCTTGATTTAATGAAGCTAAGTAAGGCAGATTCTAAGTAATATTTTGCTCCCCAGGAAGACTTTGCAGACCAAATGTACGGAACGAGCCTTTCACTTGATAATATATTTTGCTTCAATCAAGATAACTAAAACGAAGTGAATAAAAAATCTCCGTTAAAATTATTACAATAATTTGGAAAATTTGGTAAACACCACGTCCTTTCGGACATACATTCAAGACGTACCAAATAAATAATATCGATTGTTTTGGGAATAAGAACGGCAATTATAATGTGCGGTTTCCGTGTTGTTGAACAGAAACAAGCCTCGTGCGAATCTATAATCAGTGACTGTAGTAAAAACGTCTTTGCCAAAACTCGTACGAATGCTAAAGTCAATGAGGGTATTAAGTCAACAGTGACAAAAATTTGAGGTACTTTCTGAAAAAAATATTCTAAACTGGCTGAATTTTTCTCCAGATTAGCCTAATATGTTATAGAAAAACATTACCAAATTCTCCATTAATTATTATTGAAAAATCTAAAGTAAGTGGCAGTACTTGTAACTTTTCAGGATTTTTATGCCTTCGCTGTTGGAAATCGTGAACAACGTATCCGAGTATAAGCAAACCAACTTATGAAGCTTTTTTTTTTTTCTTTTACACTGGAACCATCTGGGCAAAAGGACGAACTTAAGCATCTTCTTGATGATGGAGCTCTTCTATATAAGGTTGAGGTGGCCTGTTGGTAAAGTCTTTACCTGGTGATCCCGCTCTAACTCGTTAGGGCCTATAGTCGCTGCAACCTCATCATCCTTGTGATTAAGGATGGGGGATTTGGCGGAGCCTACAGGTATATCTGCCGAGTCATCACCAACCAATGCCTGGCCCTCCTTGGTCCTAGCTTGGGTGGAGAGTTGATGGGGGGCTGATCATGTATATATGGTCGGTCTCTAGGGCATTGTCCTGCTTGATAGGGCAATGTCACTATCCCTTGCCTCTGACATTCATGAGCTGCCTTTAAACCTTTAACTGGAATAAGAAAGTGAGATACAAAGAGTCACCTATCTCTGATGGATTTGAATACGGTCCATCAATAACATAAACCAACAAGAAGAGTGGGTAAATCGTGTACGGGTATCCACCTTACAGAATCAATGAAGCCTCATCATGACCAAGAAACCCTTCCATCAAAGAATCTGAAAAGTCACTTTATTAAACTGCTAAGTCGACACTTGCAAGCTGATAGTAACATTACCCAGAATACTACTTGAGATGCTGATACACTGATAAGAAGCATGTGCTCTTGAATATGTCAAAACAAGCAGGGAAGTGGCAGTAATAGCGTATGACGCAGACATATTATGCTATTGGTGTAGGCCTACCACTGGGAACATCATATGGCTGCAATCTACCTACAGTATATGTTCTTTCATAAAACGGTGAAATGCCTTCTTCATTGAATATTTGAGATCTTGTCAACAAAGCTGGTGATATAGCCACATCCAATCTCCTGTTCATTCTTGCATGGTGTGGCTATAATACTAATTCAGCAACATTAGGCAACGGGAAAAGTAATCCGTGGAGAAAGATTACAAAATCAGAGAAGTTGCATAATATATCAATGCTGATAAGCAACCTAGGCAACTGTAGAAGACATTAGAAGAGTTTGTACCAGGTTGTTTATTACCATTTATGATGGCAGGGAAGACTTTTAGTGGTCTACGATTTGCCAAGTTCGTGGCATGGAATCTTCATGCAACAAAGAACCTACGGCAGAGAACTTCCAACCACTGAAAGATTAGCTCATTTCTACAGTCTGCAGGTTCATTTACATAGCCACTGAAAGAATAGCTCATTTCCACAGTCTGCAGGTTCATTTACATATTGTGATGTGGATTACACTAACAACTAAGGACCTTGAAACAGAGCAAAGGGGTTCCACTACAATAATTTGTGTTACATTACAGGATGTTACTGATTATTCTGGCAAATATTTTGAATTCTTGAGTAAATAGTTTTTCGTGCTTAGACGGTTTAGTATATTTTCATTCTCTGACCTAAATGTATTCAAAGATCAAACAAAAAACCAGCTTCACAATTCCTTCATATATCAAGATATCATTATTGCATTAGATAGTGGGTATTATGGTAGCTCTCCTTGATGGCCAACTAAGATTTCTTGGTGAATGAAGATAGCAGGAGCGCTTATGTCCAATTTTGACTTGACGGACCAAGATCTATCTACGGCGGTGCGATGCTAAAATCAACAAGCTAAAATTAGTTCTGGACCTACAAAACTTCTTAAAAAACCTGAATAAGTTTTCATAGTCTCAATATAAATTTTTTAAAATTCTATATTCTTAATACATTTAATATACCTGAACGTGATTCTTGATGGGGCATCGATGATATTGTTTTGGAGACTTCTATATCATAAGCGATACGATGGATGAACTTTCAGCTGCAACTTCTAAATGGAGAGATTTTCATGTTATTTTCGTCAAGAAAGGAAGTTTACCTCTATGCCGTACAATATATATTCGCTAAATTAATTGCACTAAGATTGGCGTATATGACGTTTGAACAGGATCCAGGGATAATGAGTCTGCTAACGTGGACCAAAAAACCTTTTCCGTGCAGAATGTCACATGAGCCCCTCTCTATTAGAGGTTAGGGTATCGGGCCTTTAAGCGGTAAATTTTGTTTTCATTTTAATCCATTTCCTTTATTAAAACTAATAACTATTTAAAACTTTTTCAACTTTCACTTTAATGCTAAGTTGGCCCACAGGGACCCTGACTCCTCGGTCAGTGAAAATGAAACTATCCAGTAATAGGGATGAAAACAAAACCAGTTTAATCTTATGTATTATTCTTTGGATTCATGTAACAAAGCAAAGACAAATAACTTTTTGATTCCATTTCAGTATCAAAACATCAAATTCAGGCAATTCAAATTCATAATTTGATTAGCGACTCGATGCAATCTTTACCTTCCAGTAAAGTTTCTTTCATTAAAGATATCTGAGACATAAAGCATCAGCAGGTGCATAATGATAAAGTCCACCTCTAATGATAATGCTCAGCAAGAACCTTTGCATTTATTACATTATGGTGCCTTAGCCTATAAATTGGGACCTTTTAATAAAAATTTCTTGACAATATATCCAACAATATAATGAGACTTCTTTTATTACGTCAGAAATTGACTTTTCAAGTTTGACTACCTTTCTCAGTCAGATTATGTTTTTCTCCTAAATCATCCACTATACCTTCATTTTCAATTTCAAGTTTTATGATGATATTCAAGAAAATTTCTAACGACTGATTTTATTAAAAGGTCTGTTTTACAATAGCAAATGACAACTGTCCATTTGATACACCAAATTCTTCTTTAAACTCAAATGGAGTTTTTTCATTTAACTGAGTAACTGTTTTCCTCAACAAATACTTTCATAAGAAAAACTCAAAACATGCCAAATTTGGATTGTCAAGTGGGCCATTCATTTGGCATATGTAACCAAAAAAGGGCTCCAAGAGGACTTTATTTAATGACCTTGCAGGTATGAATTTAACACTACATAATTTACTAAGAACTTCATAAAGATCTATCAGCGACTTGCATGACAGTATTACTCTTTTCTGAAATTAATACAGACAGTTAAATCTTGAGTTTGAAACTCTCATTGTTTTCATGGTATCAACCATTTTCTGTTCTTCATAATTTCATCTCAGTTGCATTTCATGAAACTTTGTCACCAAACATTGAAAAAAAATTAATAAAACCACTTATCGACAAGATGAATGAAAATAGCAATTTCACACGCTGCTTCGCTTAGTTTAATAAAGGTTAAAGGTGTCTAGTTTCAGTTCCAGTTCCATCAGAATAGATGCTCACCAGAACATCAGCCGGCCAACCCCAAGCCCCCACTGTGGTGCCCTGCCCAAGCAGTAACCTCCCCAGTAAACAGCTTAAACCCACTGCCCTGCGAATGCTGGGCAAACACGTTACCACTGTACTAGCCAGGTTAAAATAACTTTCATTTGATTTATAACCAAGTCTATATTCTGTCTTCCTCTGACAATATATTTCACGAGTGGTAGAACCAGAAACAAAACTATTATTTTGCAACTTGAACCGAAATTATCGTTGCTTATATTACTCTTTCAAAAATGCACAGAGTAAATCACAGCCTGGTCTAGGTCAAGTTCATCACACCGTCGACATGCCTGTATCCAGTCATCTCTTAAACTTTCATTTCTCGGAAAACGAAAGAAACGTGCAGCATGTCTAAACCCAAAGATATGACTTTTACTTTCATGTTAAAGCAGCCAAAAAAATGCGCAGTTATATATTCGGCATTGTGCAGACAATATTCATACTAAGTGTTTAAAAAGGAATTTTTCTTTACAGATTAGTTTTCCACAAAATGAGACATTGTACAAGACAACTGATATTCTCATGCTGGAATCCTAAGCATATTATAGATCAATATATATCAAAGAAGTCACTAGGGACAGGATAAATATAAAAAAGAAACCAAGGGACATATTTTGTTTTGCTTTTTAAGCCAATTCTTTAACCTGGATTGCTGTACGCGATCCCGGTCGAGGTTTAGGGCTCACGTGAGCTCATTATCCTACACACTCCGATTCTGACCTGCGCGAATGATATAGCAAATAAATGTATGATTATACTCGTACGAAAAAAACAAATAAAGTCAACGACTAACAAAGTCTACCGCAATACAAAAATGAAAATGAGAATAAATAGATTAAAGGCGTTTTTAAGGCCGGCCACTTATTATTAGAAACAATGAGGTGTTAATAAATAAAGTAATTCAAGTCCTGGATGTCAATCTGGTATTCAGATAAATCTATATTAATGTTTGCAGAACCAGGAACAGAGGTTTGATCTACAACTTCAACACCTAACAATAAATTGCCTCATTACCCGTCCACAAAAGAAAAAAAAAAACTATGGATACGTAAAGAAAGCCAACAAATAGAAGATTTATCTTAATGATATAAATAAAAAAAAGATAATAAGGAAATTTTCTTACATGTTATTTCACTGGAAAATAAGATTAAAAAGAAAGAGGAATAACGTCTCATACTTTTAAAGAAGCGTGGCATTGCGTTTAGAAGTCAAATCATCTTAAACCAAATAATATATCAAGTTATCAAAGAAAAAACTCATAAAGCAGCCTTCAAAAAGAGTTAATATCACATTAATCCTTAAACTAATTATGTCTAAGGAAAAGTAAACTATTTTCAGTTTTAAGATTTACAAAACACATCTGAAAAACAAAATTCGTTCACAAACTCCATATCAGATGGTACACCTACGCAGACTTGTCATCATTATCATCTCCTTCTACGCCTATTGACACAAAGGGGCTCGATTAGATTTCGCCAGTCATCTCTATCTTGAGCATTTAAATCAATACTTCTCCATTCATCATCTCCTATTTCATGCTTCATAGTCCTCAGCCATGTAGGGCTAAGTCTTCGAACTCTTCCAGTGCCTTGTGGAGCCCAGGTAAATGTTTGGTGATCTAATCTCTCTAAGGGAGTGCGAAGAGTATGCCCAAAGCATCCCCATATACCCCTCACCATGATTTCATCCACAAATAGCATGCAAGTAATCTCTCATATAGTTTCCTTTCTGATCCTGTCTTACCATCTAATTCCCAATATTCTTCTGAGGGCTTTGCTCTCAAATCTACAAAATCTGTTGGATATTGTTTGTTTCATTGTCATAACAAGACTCATGTCCATACAGTAACACCAATCTCACTAAACTGATAAATAACATGAATTTTATATGTAATTTCAGGAGATTTGATTCCTAGACTACATATAACTATACTTGCATATGTTTACTTTGCCTTTCAGGAGCTTGCCGGATATCTTTCCCAAGATTATGTTTACTAACTATAGTTTTCACGCATTTCAATGTAAACATAATTGATTGATCACATATTCTTAAAGACTTTTGAATATAAAAGTGTCTTAAAATATTAACACGTGACAACTGCAAACATCATACATGCATACACAAATATATATATATATATATATATATATATATATATATATATATATATATGTGTGTATATGTATATATATATATATATATATATATATATATATATATATATATATATTCTTACGAAGCTGGTCTAGCACAACTAAATATTTTATTCATGTATTTCATTTGTACCTTTAAGAGATGTACACCCAGCTCATAAGGTGAGTTCCACTCTCGTAGGTTTAAGTAAATGTATGTAAATTACATATGTCTTTCGTCATTCATTTATTTGTAATTCCATTCAATTCAGTATATGTAAATTTGTGTTATTAACAAGAATTACCTTTTTACTTCAAGTAGTTTTGTTACGAAGTCTTATGTAATCTCGTTTAGGTATGCTGTATGACACACGCGAGGTATGAGCACGAGGGATTAAAAGTGCATGAAAATTCTTGAATTTGATTTACTCTTTTTTTATTATTAGAGAGAAGTAGGTGGGCGGAGATAGATGAGAGCGGGTTGCCTCGCAAGCAAGGTTAGTACCCCCTTCTTCAAATTACTATGTTGACTACCTTACGCCGCTAGAGCCATGTCTCACACGCTACGAGAATGATCTACTTGAATTTTCTATACGAATTAAGTCTATATATATATATATATATATATATATATATATATATATATATATAGGCCCTAGCAATGTATAAGCAGCAGAACAGACCCAGCCTAACCCTTTGAAAGAGCCAACATTCGCCTGCCCTCTCTCCTCTCAAGGGTGTGTCCTCTCAAACGATAAAAGTGATTTCTACCCAACATATACTGTGTATAGTGTTGTTCTAACGTTGGTGAAATTATTGGTTGTCAATTGTGTTAATGTAAGTACACTGTAATATAATTATTTTAACTGACTGTGTGAGATTAAATTAAACAGTGAAGTGCATTAAAATATTTGCTTAACCATTCTGTAACCTTGTATGAACCAAAAGTAGAGTAAGAGTTACATATATGTAAATTTCATTATTGTATGTTCATTACTGTTAAATTGTTAACTCTCTTCATTAATTATAAAAATTTAATATCTTTATTAATTAATTTCCAGTGAAACAAGTGATTGTATGATTTTTTTTTTAAAGTGTCTTTCTTTTTTATTAGTCTAAGGTTTCGTTCAGATTTAACATTTTGAGGGATTCATTTTTTGGTGTTAATTGTTGGGAATTGTTGTAACATTTTAAAGAATATTTTTAATTTTGTAAAGTGTGTATTATTTCAATCACCAATATTTTTTTCTCACTGCTTTGCTCGTATTCTCAAGAACTGAAGTAAAAGGTTGGTTTTTTAATAGTTCACATAAGTAATCACCTAGTATTGATTTGAGTAACATAAGAGACCTTTAGATATTCAGTGTTCATATATATTGCAGTCTGGGAGTTGCATAATATTCTCAGAGGTCGGGTATTTTTCATGTGTAACAGATTTATGTATACTAAAGCTGGTGAGTTTTGGAGCTGGGTACTTTGCATAATTCGCCAACTGTAATATATATGTATGTATGCATGTATGTATGTATGTATGTATGTATGTATGTATGTATGTATATATATATATATATATACATATATATATATATATACATATATACATACATACATACATATATATATATATATATACATATATATATATGTATGTATATATATATATATATATTTCATATATTTGAGTACTATGAAGAAGCCTTTAATAGGTTGCACCATCCAATTTTATGGATAATCCTGTATTATGGAATTCCTCTTAAATAGGTAAATTTGATTAAGTTTGTTCATAAGCATAGCAAGTGCAAAGTTAATGGTAGTGGAGTCCTATCAAATGAATTTCTAGTGAACAGCGGAGTACTTCAACTATGTGTTGTGACCTATGTTTTTATCCTCCTCAAGGATTTTGTATATCGTAGAACAAATAGAGATGGTGGAAAGGATTGGACTGGATTGTTAATAGGAAATTAGCTGACCTAGAGTATGCTGATAATGCTGTCCATGTTACCAGAACATCAAAAGGATTTACGATGCTTGCTTACCAGACTGCAAGAAATATCACACGAGGCTGGGCTAAAGATAAATCGAAGAATGACAACGATGATGAGAACGGAATATGCAATGGAAGATGAAATATTATTGGAAGGAGAAAGGATTAATGAGGCAGACTCATTTAAATATTCAAGAACTATGATCTCCAATACAGGGTCATCAGAATCAAAGTTTAGTGAAAGATTGGAGAAAAAAAAAATCAGACAACGGCTAAGTTAAGTGTAATTTGGAAATCAAATCGCCTGAAATTACATATAAAAATTAGGCAATAAATTAGTATAATGAGATCTGTGTCAATGTATGAACATTAGTCGTGGTATGACAATGAAACAATCTCCAACAGATTTAGTAGATTTAAGATCAAAACCCTCTGAAGAATATTAGGAGTTTAATGGCAGGACAGGGATAGAAATGAAACTATAAGAGATTACTTGAGTGCCATATGTGCATGAAATCATGGAGAGGGGTAGACGGAGATGGACGGGCATGCTTTTCGAACTCCCCAAGAGATATCAATTTACCAAACGTTTAACTGGGCTCCACAAGGCCCTGGAAGAGTTGGAATACTAAGGCCTACATGGCTGAGGACTAAGAAGCGTGAAGTAGATGATGAATGGAAAAGTATTGAATTATAAGGTATAGGATATATATATATATATATATATATATATATATATATATATATATATATATATATATATATATATTATTACTTGCGAAGCTACAACCTTAGTTGGAAAAGCAGGATGCTATAACCCCAGGGGCTCCAACAGGGAAAATAGCTCAGTGAGGAAAGGAAAAAAGGAAAATAAAATATTTCAGGAAGAGTAACATTAAAATAAATATATCCTATATAAACTATAAAAACTTTAACTAAACAATAGGAAGAGAAATAAGATAGAAGTGTGTGCTCGAGTGTACCCTCAAGCAAGAGAATTCTAAACCAAGGCAGTAGAAGACCATGGTACAGAGGTTATGGCACTACTCAAAATTAGAGAACAATGGTTTGATTTTGGAGTGTCCTCCTAGAAGAGTTGCTTACCATAGGTAAAGTCTCTCTTCTACCCTTACCAAGAGGAAAGTGACCCCTGAACAATTACAGTGCAGTAACCCTTTGAGTGAAGAAGAATTATTTGGTAATCTGTGTTGTCAGGTGTATGAGGACAGAGGAGAATATGTAAAGAATAGACCAGACTATTCAGTGTGTGTATGTGTGTGTGTGTGTGTAGGTAAAAGGAAAATGAACCGTAACCAGAGAGAAGGATCCAATGTAGTACTGTCTGGCCAGTCAAAAGACCCCATAACTCTCTAGCGGTAGTATCTTAATGGGTGGCTGGTGCCTTGGCCAACCTACTACCTACCTACACATATATATATATATATATATATATATATATATATATATAAATATATATATATATATATATGAAGTTGAATACATTATTGATAGGGGTATGAAACATTTTAAGAACTCCATTAACTTTCTACTCGACAACTATCACCTGGGTCTCAGCATATCCCTTTTTAATGTTCCTGCCAATCTACCAACATACAGGATTACACTTACACACACATGAACACCCACACACATTATCCTTTCAGTCGAAGTTTCCATCTGGGCAATTATTATCGAATCTTGATGAAGCCGAGAGAGAGAGATTCCAAACTTTGTATGGTTTGCTCCTTTGATGTGAGCAACTTTTGTCTTCCCTGAGTACGTTGCGGTTATCATTTTTCATCAATGAACAGATGAGGCTGGCTGATAAAGTTTTACCCTTCTACCGTCATCTCTCATCTTTATCAGATTTAATGCTTCCCTGGCTATTAAGGTAGACATTATTCTTCTGCGTTTTTTACTTCACTTCTAAAATTTAGGGATGAATAAAATGTTTAAATTTTGATTGTCATATTCCCAATGACTTTGTGTAAGATGCAATAAATCTTAATTTACAATTCATTCTAAGGAATAAGCTTCTTTAAGCGCTCACAATTTTCCTATAACTAAAGAATTACAGACTCGTTTGTCATATCCAGATGGCCAAAATCTTTTCTTATATTACATTTTAGAAAGTTCTGAAAGCAATATTTTGTCAAGAACGTAGCACTATTTATGCCTTTTAAACAGCCCATAAAGATTATTCACTCTTCAATTTGGTTATAAATACAGTTTTACCTTAGTACGATGTTACTTATAACAGCAGCAAACGGCCCGCTTCCCCAATCTTAAAAGAAAGCTGTTATTTAGCAGTGCTAACTGTTGTTCTTACTATGCATGTATACATACATACATACATACATACATACATATATATATATATATATATATATATATATATATATATATATATACATATATATACATATATATATATATATATATATATATATGTTATATATATATATATATATATATACACACACACACACACGAGTGTGTATGCATACCCTGATAAATTCCGTATTTATAAATATCTTTAGTTATGACTCCAGTATCAAAAATATTTTCTTTCCATGAGCAGTTAACATACGAAAAATATGATTTGCTGTACCTTATTTTACTCGAATACACATTTGTATAATTAAAATAACTTTTCAATGACTCAAAAAATAAACTCATCATATTGTTGCAGTTTTTTTTTCTTTTTTTTTTTGCATTGTCTTACTAGCCACTATCACTAATTCTACGAATTTTAATGGTCAATAAAGCGTTGATTATAGATAGGTTTCAAAGTCGTTGTTACACTTAAAATTTCCTTTCCTTAAAACAGTAATTTTTCAACAAAACCCACTCAACTTAAACAATTAAATTGAAATACTTGAAGAATTTATACACATGAGAGAGTGCTACATAATTTTGCCAGAAATTAATTTTCGTTGCCTAAATAAAACCATGCCAGCAATCATTAAAACCACTTCAGGTTAAGATTTTATTTTTGGGGGAGATCATTAGCTAAACTTTACTTAATATAAATATTAGGTCCGAGTAAGTTTGAATTTCAGTTTACTAAAAAAAAAATTAACAATTTAAGAACTGCTTCCCATTTCAATAATTGTACAAAAAGATTTTTTAATGTCCCTGTAAAAGGCATTACCATGTATAATTCACAATTCTAGTTTATGGTTAAATGCTTCACAAGAATTCCCTTTTTCCTAACCTATCGATACAATGATAAAATGATGATAAAACACCCCACTATATACAATAAATTTAATTTTGCAGTTATCCGGGGTATCCTACAGTTAATAAAAAAAAAAAAAGCTGAAAAAGAATAGGTCACGAGTTATTTCCTCTTAATATGAAATTATACGAAGTTCTTACTTTATCTATTTACAATCTTGTATTCATTACATTTAGCAACACTTTTTATTAAATTTAGCAATACCTATTTCAGAGCTCTTGTATTTTACAGAAAAATGCACAGATCAACTCTAGACAGTTTTACAATACTGACAACATCTGTCCAAACAATCTATTAATTCCTTTCAACTTTTAGCTCTTGAATAAGTTTCGTTCGTATTTCTGGAGTTGTAAAGTGTTCAATTTTCTTTCGAATTTAGGTCAAGTAGTATTTAAAAATACCTATAAACAGCGCATATCCTCCGCTACGAAATCGTGTTGATGTAAGAAATTCGCAATTACTAAACATAAAACACGCACTTATCATCCAACGGAAAAACATATTACTCCAATAATGTATACGATACTTATGATCTTAAAATGCTGAATAATTTCTTTGTTTTATATGTATTTCTACTTGAACAAAGTTTTTTTTTTTTACCTTGCTCTTCAGTTATACTAGTGCACCGTACTCTGCTTTAAATCTACAAATATCACATGCTCCCTAAACAACTTAACATATTCAAAATTCACTTACCTTCTGTTTTTCTCATTCTTTTCTAAGTAAAAATTTTTATGCCTAATAAGATATTGAGCAGTTTCTCTTAACACTAAAATGATCTGCTCTTTTTATTATCATATCTACAAAGTCATGATGAAATATAACTTCAGGCACCCCTGCTCTTAACCTTATATCCATTAGTACTCGAACCTCAATCAGCCCTAACACCTGATAAATTATTTTCTTGCCATCTACTATGCAAACAAAATGAGTATATATACACAGGTCTACCATTCTTGAAAAAATAAACAGATCTGAACCTTTTTACACTTTTGTTAACAACAGGTACACCTCATTTATACCTTGTTTATTTCTTTTGGGGTTGAAACTAGCATCTTTTAGTCTTCATACACCCATCGAAATAGCCATAGCGATTTGACCTCGATAAATAGATTAAAGAAAGTTCGTCATTTTCTCTATGCCTGAAACTAATTATTTCCACTATTTACAAGGATTTTATGATTTATTCTTTTCGTAAATATTTATGATTCATGATACTCTCGACATAAATTAAGTTGTGGTCAATTTCAAGATATGGTTGCCATAATCAGTATCAATTTACCACTCCCACTATTTTCCGCCAAATAATAATGGATATTTTCTAATTCTTATTTTTCACAAAATTCCTCACCACTTTACCCAGACTAAAAGTTCCACTTCATTACGGTTCTGGTTTGCTCCTTTTCCACTTGTTCAGCCTCTTCTTTCTCTCCTTCACTTTCTTTGAGATGAGAGCAATCTCAACTTCGGAAAAAGCAGTGTCTTTGACGCTTCCACTGGCTTCCCCAACTCACTCTCTCTCTCTCTCTCTCTCTCTCTCTCTCTCTCTCTCTCTCTCTCTCTCTCTCTCTCTCTCTCTCTCTCTCTGTGTGTTTCGACCGTGATGCTGATAAGAAAAGCAAGCTCGTGAGCTTGTCATGATGTATACCGAAATTCATGAGGCTGACTGTACCTTACGATTAATTGCAGAAATATTCTTCCCTTTTGGAGTATCATGGTCTACGGTTCACTTACTCTTGAAGACATGAGAATTTCACACCATATGGCACAATCCATTTTCTCATATTTACTATACGTGAGATGACGAAAGTCTAAATGTCACAAACAAATCTATCCACTTTCACGAAATATTCCACGGGATATAAAAACCAGTATAAGCATAATAAAACATTGTCTCCGACCCACTTTTACCACAAAACATTTACTCTCATGTTCAATTGAATGGTAGTCACTCATTAAAATAAATTCAAACTGTTCCTCCAACTACTCTTTACACCATAATTCTCTACTGTCTTCCCAATTAATTCATCTGCTTTCTTATGCACATTTATGCTTTATATCAAAAAATGAAACTAGCACAATTGTTTGAACTGTTTTCTATATTCGCTCTTTATTTAATCCCTATCACGCCTCCTACTCAATAATACTAAGAATTGGTATCCTCATAAAAAAAAAAAAAACTTTAGTTTCCTTCATTTTACTTTCCCTAAAGCAATGGGGAATTTGTTAAATATCCCATCTTTTAAAACTTTTCTCTCATTGGAAACATTTTAGACACCCCATCAGTCTATTGCATTATAACACTTAACAACAAAAACCCTTCCAAATACTTGTTCAAGGTATCAAAATTCCACTACAATTATTACAGGCTTCCTTGTCATTTTAACTATATAGAATTAAGTAACCATCTCTTTGGGAAAAAAAAATTCCACATAGATATCACGAACACCCTCCACAAAATTAAGCAGCTACACACTCACCATGGTATTCGCCGTTGTAATAGTTTTAACTCGTTAATTTCATCCCTTCTTTCTGAGAGAAGTGGTTGGACGACAAGATGGAATAAAGGATTTATTTCTCGCCAGGCGCTGGGGCCTGTGAGGCTATTCAGCGCCCAAGTGCAAGTTAGGGAAAGCCCAGCAGTTGCACTATAAGGGAAACTTTATAAAGAGACTGGACAGCAAAAAGGAAATAAGAAAGTAGGAACGGAGGTAAGGCTAGCGGCCGAACGAACACTATAGGCAGTGTAGCCAATTTTGAGGGAATTTTTTTTTTTTTTTTTTTTTTTTTGCGGTTCCTTGTTGAAAATGCAAATTTAGAAAAAATAGTAATCAACTTCCATGGAAGTTCTGGAAAGCCTACTGTAAATAAAGCATTAAGAGATTAAAACGTTAGTAATCTTAATAAAACACTAACATTTACCCAATTGACAGAAAAGCTCCCTTTGACTAATATATATATATATATATATATATATATATATATATATATATATATATATATATATACATACAAACATATACATACATATACATATATATATATATATATATATAGAGAGAGAGAGAGAGAGAGAGAGAGAGAGAGAGAGAGAGAGAGAGAGAGAGAGAGAGAACAAGTAAAAATAGATAAACTTTAATTTAACAAAATTTGTATTAATATCAGCACAAGAGACCGGTGGAAAAGTTTCTAAACAAGATCAAGGAAAACTATCAAAAAAGACCAAAACCTCATAAAGAAAAAGAAAATACCTGAAAAATTATCGCCTAAAAAGTTTCATCTCAAAAATATATAAAATATTTACAAAAATCATATTAGGCTAAACAAAAAGACAAACTTTAATCATCCAAGAGTGCATGCAGGATTTAGAAGTGGGAATTCAATGACTGACCATATCCATGTAATTAACCAGCTAATAGAAAAATAAACAGAATATGACAAATCACTATGTATTCATTTATAAACTATGAGAAAACTTTTGATTCTGTCAAAACTTCAGCAGGAATGAAAGTCCTTCAAAGAAAAGGAATAGGTGAATGTTATATGGAAATAAGTAAAAAATAAATGAACAGTAATTTAACAAATTTCTCCTTGGAATTAGCACAAGAGATCGGTGGAAAATTTCCTACACAAGATCAAGGAAAACTCAGAAAAGATCATAAACCAAATAAAGAAAAATTTGGAAGTGAGGGTAAAATCCAAGGCATCCGTAAACACAATCAAACCAAAATAGACGAATCACTGAATAAAAGGAAGAAGCATCAAATTGATGAAAAGGCTTGAAACAGAACGCCAATAGATGTTTGCTTTAAAGAATAAAAATATAATATATAAATACAAGATGGTGATAGAAATTTCAAAGGATTTCTATACAATTCTATAAAATATTCATGTTAGATAATAACTTTGCTAATAGATACAATGAAACACCTGAGCCAGTACCTTACGTAGCAGAAGCAAAGAAAGCATCAAAAGGCATGAGAAGAGGAAAAGCAGCAGAAGAGGAGATGAAGGATATTTCATTAAAGTAAAACTCGCTGAACTTTACACAAAATGCTTGCAAGAATGCTCTAAATCTACAGCTTGGAAGAGCTTTAGACATAAAAGATCTGAAAAATTATCGCCCATTAAGTTTAAACTCAGTAATATATAAAATATACAACAATCGTACTAGTCCAAATAGAAAGACAGCTAGACTTTAATTAACTAAGACATCAGACAAGATTTAAAAGTGGGTACCAACAACTGACAATATCCATGTAATTAACCAGCTAATGGAAAAATCGACAGAATTGAAAGAATCCCAGTGTATGTCATTTATACACTATGAGAAAGCTTTTGATTCTGTCAAAACTTCAGAAGTAACAAAAGATCTCCAAAGACAGGGAATAGGTCAATCTTATGTTAGAACACTTGAAGATATCTATCCATGAAGTACAGTTACCCTAAAATTACATATGGTATCAATTCTAAAATTACAAAAAGATAGTGAAACAATCCTGATAGAGAAAGGAGTTAGACCGGGAGACCCCATCTTTCCTACATTATTCACAGCGTGCCGAGAAGTTTTCAAGAATCTAGATTGATAAAATGTACAAATTAATATTAATGGGAATACCTCAACAACTTAAGATTTGCAGATGACAGTTCTGTTTATTTCTGGGAGGAATCGCAAAAGATGTTAGAAGATTTAAATAGAAGAAACAAACAGAGCGGCTCCACCTTCCACTAAGGGACCGAGGAGCCGCTTGTGGGTAGCGGGTAACAGGTTGCCATGCCATGCGGGGAGGAGGATTGGTGGATCCTATGACCCACTGAGTCCGGAAACCCTTGCCCCTCCATCGGCAGGATGACGGAAGTGCCCACGTGGCTACCGCTGAGCGGAGATAAGGGTCATACGCTGACTGGGGATAAACGTCATTCGCTGAGCGGGGGGGGGGGGGGGTAAACGTCATCCGCTGAGCGGGGGATAAACGTCATCCGCTGGGTGGGTATAGGGGTCGTGCTCTGAGCAGGAATAAACGTCATCCGCTAGGCGGGGATAAGCGTCATCCGCTGAGCGGGTATAGGGGTCATCCGCTGAGCGGGTATAGGGGTCATCCGCTGAGCGGGGATAAGGGTCGTCCGCTGGGTGAGGATAAGAGTCTTCTGCTGAGTGGGTATAGGGGTCGTCTGCTGGGCGGGGATAAGGGTCACCCACAGGGCGCGAATAAGGGTCATCCGCTGGGCGGGGATGAGCGGGTATAGGGGTCCCCCACTGAGCGGGTATAGGGGTCATCTGCTGAGCGGGGATAAGGGTCCTCCACTGGGCAGGGATAAGCGTCATCCGCTGAGGAGGTGTAGGAGTCCTCCGCTGAGCGGGGATAAACGTCATTCACTGAGTGGGTATAGGGGTCGTCCGCTGAGAGGGGATAAGGGTCATCCACTGGGCGGGGATAAGCATCATCCGGTCAGTGGGGATAAGCATCATCCGATGAGTGGGGATAAGATTCATCTGCAGGGCGGGGATATGGGTCATCCGCTGAGCGGGGATAAAGGTCACCCGCTGAGCAGGGATAAGGGTCATAGTGACCGATGTGGTAATGCCCCGACCAGTGAACGCCAGTCCGGGGCTCGAGTCCCGCTCAAACTTGTCAGTTCCCCCAGGCACTGCAACCCCACCATCCTTATGAACCAAGGATGGGGACGTTTGGGGTGGAGCCCACAGGACCATTTGTCGAAGAATCAGCGGCCAACCAGCACATGCATTTATTTCATTCTTTTTGGCACTGTCCCTTTTGAAAGGGCAAAATCACTGTCCCTTGCCTCTGCCACTCCTGCGAGACCTTTAAAGCCCTTAACATCTGACAACGATGTATATCAGGTCACAACTGGGGCAGAACGAACGGCGGTTGAGGCCCACGTCACTGAAAGGAGGACAAACTTGCCGTACATGAGAAAAGTATTGTCTAAACACACTTACGTATCTCAAACGTATATACCTGTGTATATATACACAAAACATATAACACAATTATACACCTGCACAATTAAAGGAAATTGACCATATCAGAAAATCCTTTATCCAAAGTGACGGCTTGATCACCACTAATCCTAAATAATGAAAGTCATTGGTTTGTAGACGTTGCTACAACCTTTAATTAAGGTAACGAAAACATTAATACTCCTTAATCATTAGGTCTTCATGCATGACTAGGTATGAAATATGTTTCACAGCACGCCCCTGCACCGGAACATCTGGGATGATGTTACTGGAATAAAGGGAACAATGGTCTCAGTAGCAAACCGAGACCAACACTAACTCACCTTGGTCCCCGCCCTGGGCAGGGAATAGCGAAGATCCAGAACACTTGGAGGGATGATATCTTTTGAAAGAATAACTGTCCTCCTTGTTCTTCCTGCTCCTTTCCACGCGGGACCGGTCCCTTGACCCCACGAAGAGAGATCGCCTCCTGGGAGCCGCTGAGAGGGCGCCGGGACCGTGGACCGGCATCCTATGAGCGCGTGTCTACCCGCGCTGGACGGAGGCCGCACCCGCAGACGGAGGGAATAAAGATGGGAGGCCTATCTGCTCTCAACGCTCCCACTACGGCTGGGAGGGGGGGGGGGTTTCCCGGCCACAGATGGGGAAGCACGAGAACCTAACCGGTTCCACTACCTCCTCTGCCACCGTGGGCATATCTGCAGACAAAGGAGTCCCTGAGACACTGGGTACTGTCGAGCACATCTAAGAAAAACGAAACCCAAAACCCTTCCACAAGAGCGATCTGTCCTTCTTCAACTTCTTTGTGGCCATCTTGGTCCATTGGGCATCACTCCAGACCATACACACAACATACACGTGTCGGTCCGGGATCACACATGGCCCCAACACGAGGTACACAACCCGTGGGGATCGACCTCCATGTGGACAAAAAAGCTACATACAGCTTACCAGTAACACCTCGGTAACAACGTTTACACTCACAGATTCCATGATGGAAATCGAGGAGCACGACATCCAACGAGAAACGCATTAAAAACAGGGAAAACTCTGATGAACACAAGCGAGACGAGGGCATTCTGGGTAAACAAGAGGGGTTTGGGGTGGCCTATTGAGGGGGGGGGGGAATTCTGGCTGGATAGAAGACGATGAGAGTAAACTCTTAATTATATGAGACGTGGTAAGTGTTCGTGTCGGAATAAATATAACCACACACAATATATATATATATATATATATATATATATATATGTATGTATGTATATATATATGTGTATGTATATATATAAATATATATATATATATATATATATATATATATATATATATATACTGTATATATATATAAATGATGCAAGGAGAGATTTCACATTGAATAAGTTAATATATGTATGTGATTAGCTATTTTATAGGTTTTGTTCCTTAATTAAACGATAAACAAATAAAATTAGTTGATTTCGAATACAGAGAGACTAGAAACGAGAGAGATATGAAGTGGAAAGGTATTGTGTACACTAAATGCTGATGTTGCAGTTTCGAAAACCCAAACATCCTTTGTGCGAAAGACGACTCAAGGCCACCGGAAATATTGGAAGGAAGCCGGAAACTGATGTCACCAGGACGCCAAGCAGTGTATGATGTCACCATTATGTCAGAAGAGGGACCAATAAAACACAAGAACAGTCGCATGATGTGACGTAATTTACCACACCTAGATTGGCCTACATAAAGATGCCCGCAAGAAGGCAACTGCTCTTCCATCATCAACAATCGCAGTGATAGGTTTCCCCTTCTCCCCCATCCGGGGGCGTGGCCCCACACCAAGTGCCATAGTGACAGGCACTTAATTAACTTCCAGAAAATGTGGTTAGGTTGGCCATAAGAAGGTGAAAAGTCCAGCTGGAGAAAACTTTTTGACTTTCAACCAAGAGGTGGATAAATAACTAACTCCAGCCGAGACGAGGTAAGAAGAATTTTCCATCGTGCCCATTTGGATGACACCAGCCTTAGACCGAGTTCACATCCTGCTTGAAAGGGCGAATCATGGATCCAGCAACCCAAAGCAAATAGAAGTTCCAGTCCATGGTTGCAGCCTCCAATCTTCAAGAGATTTAAATGTGTGCTCAGTTTTGTGTATCATTTAATGTTAATAGTACAAGCTAAAGTTCACTTATTAAATATCGACATTTTACCTGCACCCACATCTCTTGAGGGTCTTAAATATAAAAGTAATTAAGGCACTGAAAAGTTTTAACTCGACATAACTTACAGAGTAATAACTAAAAATACTATTGTATTGAAGCTTGATAATAATCAGTCTGCCTCCAAAGTTTCATATTTTATATTCATATATATATATATATATATATATATATATATATATATATATATAGTGTGTGTATATATATATATATATATATATATATATATATATATATATAGTGTGTGTGTATATATACATATATATATATATATGTATGCATATATATGTATATATATGTATATATGTATATATATGTATATATATGTATGTGTATATATATGTAATATATATAATATATATATATATATATATATATATATATATATATATATATGTATGTATACATATAAATACACACACATATATATATATATATTATATATATAATATATATATATAATATATATATATATATATATATATATGTGTGTGTGTGTGTATGTATACAGAAATATTTCTATCATCTCCTCCTCCTAAGCCTATTGACGCAAAGGGCCTCGGTTAGATTTTGTCATGCGTCTCAATCTTGAGCTTTTAATTCAATACTTCTCCATTCATCATCTCCTACCTCGCGCTTCATAGTCCTCAGCCTTGTAGGCAATGATCTTCCACTTCTTCTAGTGCCTTGTTGAGCCCACCTGAACGTTTGGTGAACTAATCTTTCTTATAGGTTCATTTCTAATCCTGTCCTGCCATTTAATTCCCAATATCCTTCTGAGGGCTTTGTTCTCAAATCTACTAAATCTATTGGAGATGGTTTCATTGTCATACCATGACTCATGTCCATAGAGTAACATCGATCTCACTAAATTTATACTGTATATAGTCTGATTTTTATATGCAATTTCAGGCCATTTGATTTCCAAATTGTACTCAACCCTGCCATTGTCTGATTTTCTTTTTTCAATCTTTCACTAAACTATAGAACTAAAAACCCTGTATTGGAGATCATAGTTCCTAAATACTTAAATAATTCTAGCTCTTTAATCCTTTCTCCTTCGAAAGATTTTTCATCTTCCATTGCATAATCCGTTCTCATCAACTCTATATTCTATTTATCTTCAGCCTAACCTCGTGTGATATTTCATGCATTCTGGTAAGCAAGCACTGCAAATCTTGTGGTGTTCTGCTAACAAAGACAGCATCAGCATACTCTAGGTCTGCTAAATTCCTATCACCCTAAAATCTGAAAGGCTTTACGCTTCCATTCGCGGGAGGCGTAAAGTAATTTTGATGCTTTCTTTATACTACGACAGTTACAGTAAAAAAAAGCCTGGAAGGTAATCAGAATTGATATTGTGCATTCTAAATTTACATCTGGAGAAGGTAAAGAAAAAGAGTCATAAATGTTCTATAAGTTGGTTGAAGGGTATCTACAAACGAACAAGGTGTCCAGCAATGGAAGTCTGTGGCAAGACACACATATTCTCATTTAGAGTTGGCTTACATCAAGGATCAGAACTTATGCTCACTATGGCATTGGAAGTAGTAAGGATTAATGAAGTGGAATCATTTAAATATTTAGGAGCTATAACTTCTAATACAGGATCTTTAGAATTTGAGTTTAATGAATGATTAAAAAAAATCAGACAATGGCTACGTTAAGTAAAATTTGGAAATCAAATCGCATGTAATTACATAAAAATCAGGCTATATATCAGTTTAGTGAGATCGATGTTACTGAATGGACATTAATCGTGGTATGACAATGAAACAACATCCAACAGATTTTGGAGATTTGAGAACAAAGCTCTCAGAAGCGTAGTGGGAGTTGAATGGCAGGACAGTATTAGAAATGAAACTATGAGAGATTACCCGAGTAGCCATATGTGGACAAAATCAAGGTGAGGGGTAGATGGAGATGGTTTGGGCATGCTCTTAGTTCACCAAACTTTCAACTATGCTCAACAGGGCACTACAAGAGTTGGAAGACTCATGCCTACATGGCTAAGGACTATGAAACGTGAAATAGATGATGAATGGAGAAGTATTGATTTAAAAACTTAAGATAGAGACAACTGGCAAAATCTAACAGAGACCCTTCCCGTCAAAAGGCGTAGGAAGAGATGAGATACACACACATATATATATATATAATATGTATACAGAGAGAGAGAGAGAGAGAGAGAGAGAGAGAGAGAGAGAGAGAGAGAGAGAGAGAGAGAGAGAGAGAATTAAAAATATAACAAAGGCCGTCCATATAGTTAAAAAGAGAGTAAGAGTATACAGCAGGTAATCACGATACAAACCTGCGGTTTAAGCATATTCGAATATATCAAACAATCATACGCCTTTGTTATACCTACTTATATATATATATATATATATATATATATATATATATATATATATATATATATATATATATATATATACACAAATACGTATTCAACAAATGTTTACGTATAGATATACATAAATGTAATTTCTTGTACCTAAAGACTTTTTTCCTTAAACGAAGTGCTTTCAAACCAGGTGAAAATACGAACACAGTTACGTGTATTTGAAACTCACTATGAATAGCCAAAAATGTTTTTGTGGCATATACAATAACTAAAAAAAATTGTCTCGAAGGTAATAAGATTTTTTTATCCTTCTTATAAGGTTTTAATGCGAGCATTAAGATACCACAAGCATATGGCTAAAATATGCTGAGTTTTAAGCGAGCTATATTACTCAGGAAAATTTGCAAAATACATCAGAATAGACATTATGATATTTCTATACCTTGAATATGATATAATTGGGAAATAAATATGACGAAGGATACTTATTCTGATACTATAGAGCTATCCATCCTACAAGCAATAAAGTGTAAAGAAATAATCAATATACAGTAACTAGTATCTCTTACCAGTCTTTTGCTTTGTCTTATTTATTCCCACCCTGCATTGCCTACCATATTCTAAATCCATAACCGTTTTCACTTTTACGTTCTCTCTCAGATATCCGTTTTTTCCTATTACGCCAGCTTCAGAGAACGATAAAAAGGGTACAAAGAACGAAACCGTTTCCAAACTTAAATTCTAAGGACCATCCCTTCACTTTTGATAAACTGCTGGCAATTTGTGGGTGGTGGGACAGCTGGTGTGATTCCCAGGTACCACATATTATCAGCAATTATTCAGTGAATTTGGTCCAGCAGTCTGCTGAGGGGTAATAGAGTGAATAAATGATTATAAGTGATATGAGGCGTGGGAGAAGAGTCATGATTGATTGGTTAAGTTTGTTCTTGAATCAGTAGCTTGGTAATTTAGAAAGGTTTGACGAAGGTCGTATATAATCTAAATATGCCGCTATGATTATATGTGCAAGAATTTTAGGTATATTTTGTAAGGGGACCAAGAAAATTTTTTCATCCCCTATCGGGTTGTATACATAGAAACAAACAAAACACACACATAGATATCAATAGATATACCAGAAAGGCCATACAAAGCAGAAACTTCGACATTTTGGACTATATTTACTACAACCAAGCTTTCAGGAAAACTTATTTCCCATCATCATGGCTATACCATGAACATAAACAAAAATGAATAGGCACTAATCTGTTAGAGAGTCTATTGATATTGCAAAATTCATAACAAATAGATTAAAATAAGATGAATTATAATAAATAATTATAATCTAAATGTAGTTATGAGTCTTGCAGTACAAATTGAATCTTATTATTTAAGAAATTAGGTTGCAATAAATATATTCCAAAATTGGAAGTTTCTGTTTTCAATTGCCTTTCTGGTAAAACAAGCTTTTTAGAAGAGAAAATGCCAGTCTTTACATATATACATACAAGAATATATATATATATATATATATATATATATATATATATATATATCCTACACCTATTGACGCATAGGGCCTCGGTTAGATTTCGCCAGTTGTCTCTATCTTGAGCTTTTAAATAATGACTTCTCCATTCATCATCTACTTCTCGCTTCATAGTCCTCACCCATGTAGACCTGGGTCTTCCAACACTTATTGTGCCTTGTGGAGCACATTTGAAATTTCTAGTGAACCAATCTCTCTTGCGGAGTGCGAAGAGCATTCCCAAACCATCTCCATCTATCCCTTATCATGATCACATCCACATATGGTACTCGAGTAATCTCTCTTATAGCTTCATTTCTAATCCTGTCCTGCCATTCAACTCCCAATATTCTTCTTTGGGCTTTGTTTTCAAATCTACATAATCTGTTGGATATTGTTTCTTTGTCATACCACGACTCGTGTCCATAGAGTATCACCGATCTCACTAAACTGATATATAGCCCGATTTTTATATGTAATTTCAGGCGCTTTGATTTCCAAATTTTATTTAACGTAGCCTTTGCCTGACTTGCTTTCATTCAATCTTTCATTAAACTCAAATTCTAAAGGTCCTGCATTAGCTATCATAGTTGCTAAATTTCCAAATGATCTACCTCATTAATCCTTTCCCCTTACAATGATATTTCCTCTGTCATTGCATAATTCATTCAAATCATCTCTGTCTTTCTTTTATTTATCTTGGTGTAATATTTCATGCATTCTACTAAGCAAGTTTTGAAAGTCCTGTGGCGTTCTGCTAATAATAAGGGCAGCGTCATCAGCGAAGTACAGGTCAGCTAATTTCCTGTTACCAATCCAGTCCAATCCTTCTCCAACATTCCCAATTGTTCTATGCATTACAAAATCCATGAGGAGGATAAACAACATAGGTGACAACACATTCCATTGAAATACTCCGCTCTTCACAGGAAATTCATTTGATAGGACTCCACTAACATTAACTTTGCACTTGCAATGCTCATAAACAGACTTGATCAAATTTACAAATTTAAGAACTCCATGACAACATGGGACTCGCCACAAAATTGGTCACTGAACACTATCAGAGGCTTTTCCATTGTCCACAAATGCCATAAAAAGTGGATTTCTATATTCTTCTACACATTGCTGTACCACATGCCATAAAATGAAACTTTGCTTAGTACAACTACTTTTTCTAAATCCTGCTTGTTCATCTCCCACCTTTACACCAATCTTTCTTTCTAGTCTCTTTAGAATGAACATGCTATATATCTTCATAACAACTGACGTAAGTGTGATGCGTCTGTAATTAGTGCAATCAGTCACATCTCCTTTTTTGGTCATTTTCACAAACACTCCTAACTCGCATTCATCAGGTTTTGCCACTTCACGCCACATTCTACAAAATAATCATGTAAGTATTCTGGGAGTCATTTCATTTTCAGCCAATATCATCTCAGCAGTTATTCCATCGTATCCACGGCCTTTCCATCTCTAGTTTTTTAATGATAGCTTCGACTTTAAACACACCGAATTCAATCACGAGCACATCAAGGTCTTCCTCAGCTTCAGGTATATCAATAGTCATTCCCTTCATATCTCATATATATATATATATATATATATATATATACATATATATATATATATATATATATATATATACATATATATATATATATATATATATATATATATATATATATATATATATATACAGTATATATATATATATATAATATATATATATATTATATATATATATATATACAGTATATATATATATATATATATATATATATATATAATATATATATATATAATATATATATATATATATATATAATATATATATATATATATATATATATATATATATATATACATTATGTATGTGTGTGGGTGTGCCTTTTTTCAACATTAAACCATTTCCCTTACCCGAGGATTGGTCGAGAAAAAAACTATTGCCACATGCATCCTGTAACTAACAAATCATGGATGAAACCCATCTGCTTACACGAAATCCGTCACTTGATACACTTCCTAACTGAGGTTATCAGAGGCATGTGTACCAACCGTGTGTCACACGATCGTACATAAATTATTTTGTATATATTATGCTTGTATCTGCGCTCTTCCCTCGCACTAAAATGAACCTGAATAATCATGTCTCCGGTTTTCCTCTGTAACATTGTCTGTCTTGTGAACATGAAAATGCCTGTTGCCTTGAGGTTTTGTATATAAAGGAGAGTGTTCTATAATAATATAACTCAGTTGTTTTCAACTTGCCTTTGAGTTCACAACCTTCTCTCACCACGTCACATTGGTGACCCCGGAAGTCGACTCGCTCCCACCGCCTTCCACCCCCACCCCCCTCGCCCCTCCATCGTTGGTACTATGACGGCGGCTACCCCATTGAAACTTTCACCGTTCGCCAGCGGAGAGGCGTTTGCTTGGTTTCAGCGCGCAGAAATCCAGTTTCGCATCAACGGCGTGACTCGCTCAACCACCAAAGCAGATTATGTTCTCGCAGCGATACCCGAGGACACCTTCCCGGAAATATCCGACTGGCTTTGTGAACAAGGAGACACCCCAATAGCGTATGACGCCCTCAAAACATACCTTCTGCAGCAGTACTCGCCGTCGCCAGCCACCCGTGTAGCAAAGCTTTTTCAGCTCTTGCAACAACCGTTGGGGGACCAAAGGGCTTCGCTTGCCCTCCGGGAAATGACCAGTATCGCTCGCCTTCAACCTGCCGCTGACGGCTCTCCTCGTGAGGTGAACCTACTTCGTGCCCTTTGGATACACCGTTTACCCGGACCTATACGCGCTGCCATACCCGATGTCGATAGTTTAGCCATAAAGGACTTGATAACCAAAGCCGACGCCCTTATGGACAGCCACTTCAAGACCTCCATCAACGCCTCCACCCCTGACGAAGAGGATGCCTATTCAACGTCAACCGAAGCTGACATGAATGCCGCAGCACATACACGACTACCCCGTAACGTGCCAAAGCGGCGACAAAGCCACCCACCACCCACCAATCGCTCGCGCCCCAACAAACGAGTTCTACAGCCACTTACTACCTCCCATCCACCGCAGTTTTGCTACTACCACTTCAGATTCGGGGCAACTGCGAAGAAATGTGCCAAGGATTGTCAGTGCCCAAAAAACGTGTAAGTAGGCCATCGCTCGTGGCGGTGGCCTCCCGTGTTTCTAATCTTTACTTTTTACAGGATGCAGGAACGGGCGTGCGATTTTTGGTAGACACGGGTGCTTGTCGTTCTCTTTTGCCAAGGAAACTCTTCAAGGCACGACGTAGTCTGTCTACATCTGCCGACGTCCGCTTGGTAGCTGCCAACGGATCTGCGATACCCACCTACGGTTACGAGAACCTCACATTATCGTTCGGAAACGGTAAATTCAATTGGAAGTTTCTCGTTGCTGACGTCACATTGCCAATCCTCGGTGCGGATTTCCTCTCTCATTTCCACCTTCTGGTCGATGTCGCCCACCGACGATTGGTCAACGCAGACTCGTACTTGTCGACACCTCTTCAACCCGCCCCCTCTAACCTCGCTCTCCACATTAGCGCACCCACGGATGCCTACGCCCACCTCCTCACGTCGTACCCAGAAGTTTTCCGTCCAGAACTTCGCCAAACGCCCACAGTTCCTGCCAAGCACGGTATTTATCACCATATCAAGACGACGGGACTCCCAATCTTCGCAAAATTCAGACGTCTGGCACCGGAACGATTGGCAGCCGCCAAACGGACGTTCGCCGAAATGGAGGAAATGGGCCTTTGCCAAAAGGCCTCCAGCCCATGGTCATCACCCTTACACACCGTTCTGAAGAAAGACGGCTCCCTCCGTCCGTGCGGGGATTACAGGCGCCTGAACATGCAAACAGAACCGGATCACTACCCCCTCCCAAACATTGCCGACGTGACCTCCTACCTGCAAAAAAAAAGGTTTTCTCTACGCTCGACCTCCTGAAGGGTTATTATCAGGTGCCTATGAACCCAGAAGACATTCCCAAGACCGCCATCACCACTCCGTTTGGTACATACACCTTCAATTACTCCTGTTTTGGCCTTCGTAATGCTGGGGCCACGTTTCAACGTCTCATGGATGGCATCTTAGGGGACCTCCCTTTCTGTGTATGTTATGTGGACGACATACTTGTGTTCTCTTCCTCAAAAGAGGAACACCTCCGTCACCTGCGCATCGTGCTCGACCGCCTGCAACAAAACGGCCTTGTAGTCCGGTACGACAAGTGTACCTTTGGCGCCAACGAAGTGTCGTTCTTAGGGCACCGCATCACTCCTGAAGGAGTCTATCCCCTCCCTGAGAAGGTAGCAGCCGTTCAGAACTTCCCCGCGCCTTCGACCGTCAAAGCTCTGCAGGAATTCTTGGGCATGATCAACTATTATCAACGTTTTCTGCCAGCCATTGCCGCCACTCTTGATCCCCTCTACGCCTCCCTCAAGGACAAACCAAAGGACCTGAAGTGGGGTCCCCTTCAAGAAGCAGCCTTCTGCAATGCAAAGAAGGCCCTATCAACTGCTGCGGCTCTCACTTTTCCTATCCCACATGTCCCTCTCCTTCTCTCCACCGATGCCAGCGACGTCGCTATTGGTGCAGTACTCGAGCAGGTGGTCAACGGCTCGCCCCGCCCATTGGCCTTCTTCAGCAGAAAACTGTCCAAGGCAGATTCGGGTTATTCTACCTTCGATCGAGAATTGCTGGCAGTGCACTTGGCTGTCCGTCACTTTCGCCATTTCTTAGAAGGTACGTCCTTCGTCATTCGCACAGACCACATGCCTCTGGTGCACGCCTTTACTCGACAGTCTGACGCGTGGTCCGCCCGTCAACGCCGACATCTCTCCGCCGTGGCTGAATACAATTGCACCCTTCAATACGTCCTTGGGAAAATGAATCCCGTTGCCGATGCCCTGTCAAGAAACACGTTGGCTGCCGTTCAACTGGGATTGGATTACAACGCCCTGGCGGAGGCCCAACGACAGGATCCAGAGTATCAAGCATGTAGGACATTCTGCACGTCCCTCCGTTGGGAAGACTTTCCCCTCGAAGACTCCAACACCACCCTCCTCTGTCACGTCAGTACTGGTAGACCGCAACCTTGGATTCCTGCTCCCATGCGACGGCAGGTGTTTGATTTCATTCACGGCCTTTCACATCCCTCGTGCCGTTCTACTGCACAGCTGCTGAAGGCAAAGTTCATTTGGCACAGCATTTCTAAGGATGCTAAGGATTGGGTCCGCGCCTGTACTTCTTGCCAAACTTCCAAAGTACATAGACACACGGATTCCGGAGTGGGCACCTTTCCTCAACCTCAGTGTCGTTTTGCACACATTAACGTCGACGTTGTAGGCCCCCTACCCAAATCACAAGGACATCGTTACCTGTTTACCGTCATCGACCGCTCCACTCGTTGGCCTGAAGCCATTCCCATGGAAACTGCAACGTCCGCCTCATGTACATCTGCCTTACTTTTTGGATGGATTGCAAGATTTGGTATCCCTGAACATATTACTTCTGACAGGGGAACCACTTTCACCTCTGAATTGTGGACATCATTAGCGAATCTCCTGGGCATCACCCTACATCAGACAACGGCCTACAACCCCGCTGCCAATGGAATGGTTGAACGTTTTCATCGCACCCTCAAAGCAGCTTTGATGTCCCGCTGCAAGGATTCCAACTGGTTTACTCAGCTTCCCTGGGTCCTCCTGGGACTAAGGACCACTCCTAAAGACGGTCTCCACGTCTCGGCAGCTGAAATGGTGTATGGCGACCCATTGGTCGTCCCTGCCGAATTTTTTCCTTCTACAACCTCCTCCGACGATCTCCAGCGCATACGTCACATCGTGGGAAAATTTACTCCGTGCCGCCAGACTTACAAGCCCCCAGCGAAGCATCACATACCAACGGACTTGCACTCTGCAATGCACGTCTTCCTGCGCAACGACACTAGCAAGCCACCGCTAACGCCCCCTTACACGGGCCCTTTCCTTGTGATCCGACGCAGTCCGAAAGCATTCCAACTAAACATTCGTGGCAAAGAAGACTGGGTCTCCATTGATCGTCTAAAACCTGCTTATCTTCTGCCAGATGACCCGCCTACTGTTCGCCTCTCTAGATCAGGACGCCCTATTTAACATGTACAGTATGTCATTTTTAGGGGGGGAGCCATGTACCAACCGTGTGTCACACGATCGTACATAAATTATTTTGTATATATTATGCTTGTATCTGCGCTCTTCCCTCGCACTAAAATGAACCTGAATAATCATGTCTCCGGTTTTCCTCTGTAACATTGTCTGTCTTGTGAACATGAAAATGCCTGTTGCCTTGAGGTTTTGTATATAAAGGAGAGTGTTCTATAATAATATAACTCAGTTGCTTTCAACTTGCCTTTGAGTTCACAACCTTCTCTCACCACGTCACACATGTCAAACCCCTTCACAGACATGACACCATTCAATCTTTCCTTACGTGTATTTCAAGTCTCTCCTGAATATCAAAGCCCTTCTTTCCGTCAAGTCTTCCCATCTGTCTATTTCACCCTCTATGACTTCCAATTTTCCAACCACTTACCATTTCTTAATTATTTAGGTACCTATTTTGTTTAATTCTTTCAGTAAGACTGAACCTAAATAATAAGGTTATTTCCCCTTTATCTACAATAACTATTTTGCCACTTCTCTTAGCTATATGCAATGGGCATATTATTATGTACAAACAGAGACTTTTACAATCCATTCATAATTAATTTCCTTAATCCACAACTCTCCACCTAGGCTATATCTACTTATCCGTTCTTTGACCTCTCCCCAACTTGATTCATAAAGATTTTGAACAGGCCATGGCGACATAGCACATCATTGTCTCATATCTATATTCATACCAAATTACAATCTAACATGTTCAGCTTTCATGAGGAAAAAAATCTAATAGCTTTCAACAATCTATTATTTATAGCCTATAATACCACCGCCTTCCACATTGCATCTATACCGATTCTATCCATTATTTCCAAGGTCCACGTACGCCTCATTCAGTATAACTTGTTACATAACAGTTTAATAATCTACACTTGTATATTCACTCAATTCTTCCCACATCAGTTCTAATGATAATTGTCTTTCTTCGTCAATCAAATCCTAACACCTTGCCTGGTATACTAACCTTAAGCCCAATAATTCTTACAGTCGCCTTCACCTTTATCACTTAAACCGTTAAGAAGGTTTAAAACTTATTTATTAAAATGTGTGTAGTAGGTTGGGCAATGCACCAGCCACCCGTTGAGATACTACCGCAAGAGAGTTAGGGAATCCTTTGACTGGCCAGAAAGTACTAAACTGGATCCCTCTCTCGAGTTAGGGCTAATTTTTCCTGTGCCTACACATACACCGAATAGTCTGGCCTATTCATTCCACATTCTCCCCTGTCCTCATACACCAGACAACACTGAGATGACCAAAAAATTCTTCTTCGATCAAGGGGGTTAACTACAGCACTGTAGTTGTTCAGTGGTTACTTTTCTCTTGGTAAGGATATTAGAAACTCTTTAGCTATGGTAAGCAGCTCTTTTATGACACTCCAAAATCACACCATTGTTACTTAGTCTTATGTAGTGCCATAGCCTCTGCACCATGGTCTTCCACTGTCTTGGGTTAGAGTTCTCTTGCTTGAAGGTACACTCAGGCACACTATTCTCTCTTCATTGTTTGTTTATATATATATATATATATATATATATATATATATATATATATATATATATATATATATTACTGTATATATATACCGTATATATATTATATATATATATATATATATATATATATATATATATATAAAACATTGTTACTGATCTAAAGATATTTTATATTGTTATTCATTACTTCTTATAACCTTTATTGTTTATTTCATTATTTTCTTTCCTCACTGGGCTATTTCCCCTGTTGGGGAACTCAGGCTTATGGCATCCTGCTTTTCCAATTAGGGTTGCAGCTTAGCAGGTAATAATAATAATAATAATAATAATAATAATAATAAATGGAACAACCTTTTCATCTACTCCTCTCGAACCATTTCCTCGTCCACACATACCTTACAAACCTTGATACGCTTCCCGCAATATCACCATTGTTCTGCGCCAATCCTGCCAACTACTGATGTCTTCATTTCCTTTAATTCTTATTATATTTTTGTCGTCTAGAACTTGTACCATACCATCAATGTGGAGAGAGGCCCAATTTACAATATGGAACACTTATTATCCCTTTGAACAGAAATGCAGACACATAAATGGATTCCTATGAGCCAAGTGCTGATCCAAGAGAAAGCACTAGATATTGCTTAAGGACAATTAAAAACCTCATCCTGATGAAAAGGACACCTCATTTGCCACAACCCATGGGTGGTTTCAATACTTCAAGAAACTTTTTTTTTTGGGGGGAGCATTAAAATTCAGGGAGAAGCTGCTGCAGTTGATACTGTTGCAGTCATAGAATTTCCCATACCTGAATTTTTTTTTTCGATGAATTACAAATTCTTCCAGAACTCATGTTCAATGTCAACGAGACCAGCTTATTTCATATATGAATACCGGAATACTCATTAATTTCACAGGAAGAAAAAAAAAAAGCCACGACTCAGGGTATCCAAAATATATGCTTAATATTAATGGTGAGAGGTAACATCACCGGTAATTTCAAGCTGAAGCCTCTATAAGTCAGCTAAGCCCTTAATTCCCGAGAATATCATAAAGTCGATATTTCTTGTCATTCGGAAGGCTAATCCGAAGACATGGGTCACTATGGTAATTTTTGAAAAATGTTTTGCTGGTCATTTTATAACAGCAGGCAAAGAATGTTGCGTGGAAAAGACACTCACCTTTTAAGGATATACTGATCCTAGATAATATCCCTGGCCATTCCATAAATATTAATCCAACAAACCCAAATTACTGTCGTTTTCTCGCAATCAAAAATAAAGCCTCTCATTCAACCAATGGACTAAGGTGACATTGTTTTCTTCAAGTAGTATCATCTATGACGTATCCAGTGTCAGGCAGTTAAAGCAATGTCTGAAGATGACAGCATAAACATTCAGGATTTTTGGGAGGGCTACAATATGTCTTTGGTGTGTCTTGGACAAAATTCACTCAAACAGCAATGAATGGTATATGGAAGAAATTGTACCCTCAATTTATTCATGATTTTATTTTTTTTATGAACCAGCAAAGTATGTATCGAAGAACTGGTATCCCTTAGTAAGGAACTTGATACAGAGTTGAAGAAGGATTTTAAAGGGTTGATTGAGGCCCACAAGCAACCAATCAATGTCGAAGATTTGCTGGAGTTAAGAGAAATAAAACAAATTAAGTTTCCTTGATCCAGAAGCAATAAGTTTACGCTTAAAGAAATACAGCAGGATTATCTTATTATCTATCCAAGTGTCTAATTTTGATGCTAAGAATCCTATATAAATACACTTTAGGAATTTATCCAATATTGCTGATAATGTGTACCTTCCATAAGGGACAATTTTCGAAGGCGTGAGGAGGAACACTATCCAGCAAAGTATAGATCAGTTTCCTTGAAAATCAGGTTTTACAGAAAAGAGATATTCAAACAGCAGCTACATCATTACCAACAACCACTTCACTGTCATCCCCCATAGTTACTTGGTTACCTCCAACTCCACCTTCTTTTATGTCCAGTAATCAGAAGATATTATTATTATTATTATTATTACAAGCTAGGCTATAACCTTAGTTAGAAAAGCAAGATGCTATAAGCCCAAGGGATCCAACAGGGAAAAATAGCCCAGTAGGGAAAAGAAATAAGAAAATAAATAACTACAAGAGAAGAATGAGCAATCAAAATAAAATATTTCAAGAACAGTAACATTAAATTAGATATTTCAGATATACACTAAAACTTCAAAAATGAAAACAAAACAAGAGGAAGAGAAATAAGATAGAACAGCATGCTCGGGTATAACCCCAAGCACGAGAACTCTAATCCAAGACAGTGGAAGGCCATAGTACAGAGGTTCTGGCACTACCCAAGACCATAGAACAATGCTATGGTTTTGGAGTGCCCTTCTCCTCGAAGAGCTGCTTACCATAGCTAAAGTCTCTTCTACCCTTACTAAGGGGAAAGTAGCCACTAAACAATTACATTACAGTAGTTAACCCCTTGAGAGAAGAATTGTTTAGTAATCTCAGTGTTGTCAGGTGTATGAGGACAGGAGAATGTGGTAAGAATAGGCCAGAGTATTCTTTATATGTGAAGGCTATATATCAGTCTAGTGGTAGGTTTTATTGTATGGACATGAGTCGTGGTATGACAATGTAACAATATCCAACAGATTTTGTACATTTGAGAACAAATCCCTCTAAAGAATATTGGGAGATAAATGGCAGAAAAGGATTTGAAATGAAACAATAAGAGAGATTACCCGAGTGCTTTATCTGGATGAGATCACGGTGAGGGGAAGATGGAGATGGTTTGGGCATGCTCTTCGCACTCCCCAAGAGAGATTAGTTCACAAAACTTTCAGTTGGGCTCCACAAGGCACTAGATGAGTTGGAAGACCCAGACCCACATGGCTGAGGATTATGAAACGTGAAGTAGGAGATGAAGAATGGAGACGTATTGATTTAAAAGCTCAAAATAGAAACGACTGGCGAAATATAACAGAGGCCCTTTGTGTCAATAGGCGTAGGAGGAGGAGATGATGATGATGTGTAGGCAAAGAAAAAATGAGCCATAACCAGAGAGAGGGTTCCAATGTAGTACTGTTTGGCCAGTCAAAGAACCCACTAACTCTCTAGCAGTAGTATCTCAACACGTGCCTTGCGCCCTGGCGAACATACTACCTACGTCAACTTCAAGGTATAGTTACCATTGTCAATGTATTAATATTGCTGTGCCGTTGACAACATTGCATTTACATTTCTCTCTAACACTTATTACTTACATTTCCCTAAAATGGTATATAGTATTCATGTACTTCACATAAGTCTATTAATGTAGGTATTTGGCTTTTATATACTGGTAGCAGGTTTTGGGTACTTTGTCCGTACAGATCATACAAGTGGTTTTATGTGGTGACATTTCGAACTACATAAAAATTTATTGACAGAGCAGGATATTGCTTATACATAAATATGTATATAAGGAAACTATGTATATATATGAATAAATATATATGCACCACATATATGCAATCCTATATATATATATATATAATATATATATATATATATATATATATATATATATATATATATATATATATATATAATATATATACATACATATACCAAGGCGGGGTAGCCAACATCAAACAAATGAAACAAAAAAGGGGAACTTTCCTCTATGTTCTTCTCAGCCTGGCAAGGGACCGATTTCGGCTGGTACTACTAGGGTGCCACAGCCCATACTCCCCCGTTATCCACCACAGATGAAGCATCATGGCGCTGAATCACCTACTGCTGCTACCTCCGCGGTCATCCAAGGCGACCGGAGGAAGCAGCAGGGCCTAACAGAACTGTATCACAATCGCTCGCCATTCATTCCTATTTCTAACATTCTCTCTTGCCTCTCTCACATCTATTCTCCTATCACCCAGAGCTTTCTTCACTCCATCCATCCACCCAAACCTTGGCCTTCCTCTTGCACTTCTCCCATCAACTCTTGCGTTCATCACCTTCTTTAGCAGACAGCCATTTTCCATTCTCTCAAAATAGTCACACCACCTCAACACATTCATATCCACTCTACCTGCTAACTCATTTCTTACACCCGTTCTCACCCTCACTAATTCGTTCCTAACCCTATCTACTCGAGATACACGTCATACTCCTTAAGACACTTAATCTTAAACACATTCAATTTCTGTCTCTTCGTTCACTTTCATTCCCCACAACTCTGACCCATACATCACAGTTGGTACAATCACTTTCTCGTGCAGAACTCTCTTTACATTCATGCCTAACCCTCTATTTTTTACCACTCCCTTCACTGCCCCCAACACTTTGCATCCTTCACTCACTTTCTGACATACATCTGCTTCCAATCCACCATTTGCTGCAACAACACACCCCAAGTACTTAAACTGATCCACCTCCTCAAGTAACTCTCCATTCAACATGACATTCAACCTCGCACCATCTTCCCTTCTCGTACAACTCATAACCTTACTCTTACCCACATTAACTCTAAACTTCCTTCTCTCACATACCCTTCATAATTATATCACTAATCAGCCAAGCTTCTCTTCCGCGTCTGCAACCAGTACAGTATCATCCGCAAACAACAACTGATTTACCTCCCATTCATGATAATTCTCGTCTACCACTTTCAATCCTCGTCCAAGCACTCAAGCATTAACCTCTCTCACCACTCCATCAACATACAAGTTAAACAACCATGGCAACATTACACATCCCTGTCTCAGCCCCACTCTCACAGCAACTAATCGCTCACTTCATTTACTATCCTAACACAAGCTTTACTACCTTTGTAGAAACTTTTCCCTGCTTGCAACAACCTTCCACCAATTCCATATAACCTCATCACATTCCACATCGCTTCCCTATCAACTTTATCATACGCTTTCTCCAGATCCATAGACGCAACATACACCTCCTTGCCTTTTGCTAAATATTTCTCGCATATCTGCCTAACTGTAAAAATCTGATTCATACATCACCTACCTCTTCTAAAGCCACATTGTACTTCTAAAATTGCATTCTCTGTTTTATCCTTAATCCTATTAATCAGTACTCTACCATACACTTTTCCAACCACACTCAACAAACTATACCCCTTGAATTACAACACTCATGCACATCTCTCTCACCCTTATATAGTGGTACATGCAAAAACCAAATCTACTGGTACCCTTGACAACATAAAACACATTAAACAATCTCACCAACCTTTCAAGTACAGTCACACCCCCTTCCTTTAATATCTCAGCTCTCACACCATCCATACCAGGTGTATTCCTACTCTCGTTTTATCTAGTGCTCTACTCACTTCCTTTCTTGTAGTCTCTCCCACATTCTCATCTCCCATCACTGGCACCTCAACACATGCAACAGCAATTATATCTGCCTCCCTATTATCATGAACATTCAGTAAACTTTCAAAATATTCCGTCCACCCTTTCCTTGCCTCCTCTCCTTTCAACAACCTTCCATTTCTTATCTTTCACTGTCTCTTCAATTCTCAAACCAGCCTTCCTTACTCTCATCACTTCTTTCCAAAACTACTTCTTATTCTCTTCATATGAACGACCCAATCCCTGACACCACCTCAGGTCAGCCGCCCTCTTTGCCTCGGTTACCTTGCGCTTTACTTCCACATTTTTCTCTCTACACCTTTCATACTTCTCTACATTATCACTCTGCAGCCATTCTTCAAATAATATTTATATTTTTATATATACTGTATATATATATATATATATATATATATATATATATATATATATATATATATATATACACACACATATATATGTATGTGCATTGAAGACAATTGCCTTAGTGG